>NC_133329.1:104348745-104532885 GCF_042186555.1 Aquarana catesbeiana | reverse complement strand
CACACCCCTTCAACCTGTGCAGCAATGTTGGCAGCACTCATACGTCTATTTCCCAAAGACAACCTCTGGATATGACGCTGAGCACGTGCACTCAACTTCTTCGGTCGACCATTGGCGAGGCCTGTTCTGAGTGGAACCTGTCCTGTTAAACCGCTGTATGATCTTGGCTCAGTTTCAGGGTCTTGGAAGTCTTCTTATAGCCTAGGCCATCTTTATGTAGAGCAACAATTCTTTTTTTTCAGATCCTCCGAGTTCTCTTTTTGCCATGAGGTGCCATGTTGAACTTCCAGTGACCAGTACTCCCTTTTTTAGACATTAATGGCTGTGTGTTGAGTTATTTTGAGGGGACAGCAAATTTACACAGTTATACAAGCTGTACACTCACTACTTTACATTGTAGCAAAGTGTCATTTCTTCAGTGTTTTCACATGAAAAGATAAAATATTTATAAATGTGAGGGGGTTTACTCACACTTGTGAGATACTGTATCTCCATTAAAAAACTCAAACGAAATGCGGCTAAATGCAAGTTACCACGTTTACAAGTTGTTACAGGTATTTGGTGTTTCAAATGCCTCTGAACATCCATTCCCCCCCCCCCCCCCCCCCCCCCCCCCCCCCCCCCCCAACAGACACCTGCACAGGTGTCTCTGAAATTGCGTCCGAAATCAGGACTGACATGCGGGAGTAAAATTGTGCGAGTTCAGCTGAACTCACACGGCTTCATTACTGCAGCTCAGTGTGAACCTGGGCTAATGGTTTCATGGGACAGCAAAGCTAACAGATGTTGTTGCACTTGCCCACCATGCTAGTATAAATTTTATTTTTTATTTTTTTAATTTTGCTGACTAGGTCCCTAGTGGTGAGATTTCCCCTCCCTTCATGTCTTGTTGGAAACTATTTAGAGAGACAGGAAGGCGACACCCCAACAAAGATGGGGATAAAATGTTGATGGATTTGTAACCCTTCCCTAGAGTTTTTCTTTAAGAGGCCTTTGATTTCTTTAGACGTGGAAATTTTTAAGCTGACTAGATTATCCTGTCATTTGTTTGCACCTGATAACCCACTCTATATGTGGTTCCTGGTGATTTGTGCAGTTTGAGTATGTGATTTTTATTTCTTCTATGCTGCATATGTGTAAAATATTAACTATTGATGTTACATACTATATACTATACTTTTCCTACTTTTTCCCACTCTTGTCACAATCTTTGATCAGCAAGCAGAGCAGCAGCTGAGGCAAGAGGAGGGCGAGCAGGAAAGGAGTCGGCTGCAGCCAGCAGCCTATCGGGAATAAGTTTGCAAGAAGCCCAGCAAATTCTAAATCTCTCTAAACTGGAGCCTGAGGAGATTCAGAAGGTAACACAGAACTTTGTCTATCCCGTGCTTGCTTCATACTACCATACCTGTTTAGAATGTGATGTACTGTTACTGCACAGCTTCATGTAAGCCTGCATTTTTGTGAGTGGTCACAAGATGGAGCTGTAACAATTTAGTTATTTGCAGAAGTGTTACAAATTACTACATTTTCTTTCCACTTCTTCCAACACAGGTTGTCAAACTGCACTGAGATGGTTGTAAAAAAAGAGTCATAACAGGATAACTTCATGATTTTATATTCCTATATAGAGAAATGGAATGATCAAAGTATATACTTTTCTACCAGAGCCACGGATAAACTATTGGGGTTTGGGGTCTGATGTGTGAAATCTAAAGCAAAAATGAACCTGCTGCCCATACCAGCCAGACCCCTTTATTTAATTTTTTAAGATGCCGAAAGGTGAAGTCTGATGCCTATTCCCCCAGACTTCCATCCCCTAGGCTTTCTTGGTTCGTTTATCTGTAACGCATCCAAGGGTTAGGACGAGACTCTTCAGCTTTGCCTTTTTATTTGGTGCAGAGGGAAAGTTTGTTATAGGCATGAGCTTTTACTCTTCTACTGCCCCAGTCAAGTGCCAGCTGCAGTCTGGCTTTTGTGAGCAAGGTTTTATAACCTGCACCTAAAGTACCTTTTTGCAGCCAATGTTGTTTTGGGGTTATGAAGTGTAAAGTGTAAGGCATGCAAACAGACTGGTGTTGACCTACTAGCCGTACAGAAAAGTGAACCTTATTTTTCTCCTCTTGCCTTCCAGGACGGCAACACATGAGATGAGAGGCTCCTCCCTACAGGAAACACAATCAGTTTACAGCTGGTAAAGGGCCCCATCTTTCCCCTTGTCCCTCAGTATTGGTTGTGTTTGTTTCTCCCACAGCGAAACTTTGTGTGTGTGTGGGGGGGGGGGGGGTTTCTCCTTGTCTGACCAGAAGTCGGATGGTACCCCTGTGAGCCAGGTTTAGGAAAGTCTGTGAGGGCTGCACTAACCTGTCTGCCTTTAAAGCAGGGATATGCAATTAGCGGACCTCCAGCTGTTGCAGAACAGCAAGGCATAGCAAGACTGACAGCCACAAGCATGGCACCCAGAGGCATGATGAGACTTGTAGTTTTGCAACAGCTGGAGGTCCGCTAATTGCATATCCCTGCTTTAGAGCTTCTCACAGGTCACCAATGGTGTTGTGCAGGTGGTCTGGGTGTAGCCAAGATCCCCCGCCGTTGCATGCTGCTCAGCATCTTGGCTCTCCTCTTGTCTTCCCCTGTGTGCAGCAGTTGCCATTTTGCTGGAGGATGTAAGACACCAAGGGGAGGACCTAGCGTGTTCCAAACCTCGATCTGAAACCGAAACTTCCGGTCAGGGCATGAAAGGGGCAGAGCGTGCCCTACGAGACCCAGGAAGTGGATAACGTGGGGAGGAGACGCCGGATCTGTGGCTGCAGAGGCTGAGAAACTTCTGTTCCTACCAAAACTCAGTGCGCTGCAAGGAGCAAAATTATGCCTGAAACCACCTCATAGAGAATGGAAGGGCAGCACAGGCTACTGCGGGCAAGGGCCAGGTAAGTGCCTTTTTAGGTGAGCTCGGAAAAAGACCTAAGGGGGAGAGTGGAGAAAGGCTGTTTGCTAGTCACCCCTGGATTTAATGAACCTGGCCTTCCCGCCCTGTCGATCACATGACTGTACACTGTTGCTAATCAGAAACGCACAGCATTGAAGTTGGTCAGTGTCTTTGTTATGACCGTACCTTGTTGCTAATCAGAAATGCACAATGTTGAAGTTTGTACTTTGTTTTTTTTTTATGTGTGGGTGTTTTTTTTTTTTTTTTTTTTTTTTTCTGGATTCATATTGGTTATACGACTGTACCTTGTCAAGCATCAGCAATATACAGCACTAAAGTTCGTCTCCTGCTGTCTTTTATATTGGTTAGATGGCTTATCTTGCTACACTTCAGGAAAAAAAAAAGGGTTCTGCTTAATGTATACCTCATTAATGCCAAAAGGCACCCAATGATGGAGTGGATTATGGTTTCAGACATCAGGTAGGACACCTGATATTTATGGAATAGGTACAATCTGGTGTTTACCAACCTCCTTTCCGTTTAATTTTAATGCATTTGCATGCAGGGGTATAGGGAGTCTGGGTGTATAGACCACTTTCACAGCTGACATGCCAGCATTCAGATGTGAGGGAAGTCATATGGTTGGTGCGCTTGGGCACATACCTGTCCAACCCCCTGAGCCCAGGGATTTACCTTCCCTTATTCTATTACCTTTATGTGGGCTTTCCTTTACCCATCACTATTAAAAGAATAAATAATAAATTAAAGGGGACCTGCATGGTTGGTCTGTCGGAGTCCTTTTTTAAATCATTCTCCTGAACAGAGTAATGTTTAAGACAGATCCTCTTTGGTGATCAAAGTAGTATCCTTGTTTAACAGAGCAAGTCTTTGGTCTTAAGAAGTTGCAGGCATGTTGGGCCACACTTGCTAGATGATTGAGACAGTCAAACTGTGCTAATCTAATAATTTCACAGGTTTTATGATTCCATCTTTAAAGAGCGCTCCGCGTAGATTCTGCATCCGAAGGGGCTGATTAGCCTCTTGATCCAGCAAAGATACCTTCATCAGTCATAATGAAGTGGAGGTAAAATGTGCTGCAGAACGTGGCATTTGGCAGGAAAATTTAGCAGCCAGTGGTCCCACCCTAAGGTAGGCCTGTGGATTACTTGATTATCCTCGTGTTGCTGTCCTGGAAGGTGAGAAGAGAAAACCGACGGTTAGACTTACCCATAACGGTGTTTCTATGAACCTTCCAGGACGGCAGGCCTACTTCCTGCCCAGTAATGGTGGAGGAAAGGGTGTATACAATAGATGGTTAGTACCTAAGTGATTGAAGACCCCTTGTGAATCAGTTGGGTGAATTACTTTACAACAACTGAGGGACAAGGGGAAAGGTGGGGCCCTTTTAACTGCTCTGAACTGATTGTTTCCTGTAGGAAGGAGCCTCTCCTCTCTCATGTGATGCCGTCCTGGAAGGTTTGCAGAAACACAATTGCCAGTAAGTCTAACTGTCTGTTTTTATTCTGCAGAACTACGACCACCTATTTAAAGTCAATGACAGAGCTGTAGGAGGATCCTTCTACCTGCAGTCCAAGGTAAAGTAGTCAAGTAGTTTGTACCTTCATGATGCCCTCCTTGTTGCTGTCAGACCTTCTCCCATTCATCTGACTTCTCCTCTATCCTCTCTCATCTGTGACCCTTCTCATCCTTTTCCCTGCATCCAACAATGACTTGCCCTCCTTGTCCTTTTAATTTTCTTAGTCTATTATCCCTGTCTTCTCCCTCCACTCATCCCTGAGAGACTCCCCCCTGACCACCCCTGCTTCCCCCTCCCTTCCCATGCGTGCAGATATTTGTAGCACCTTAACTTGCAGTCAGTTTCTAACAATTGAGACAACCAGTCCCACATTTTCTTTGAGTTGGGCCAACTTATACTGCCTTTTTATTGTGAAACCGTAAGCACAGACACTGTATATTGCTGTGTAGCAGAACCAGTGTACATCATGAGCAACTATGGCACTATATACACTTACCCGCCACTTTACTAGTTGCACTGCCTTTTGCCTTCAGAACTGCCTTAATTCTTCGTGGCATAGATTCAACAAGGTGTTGGAAACCTTCCTCAGATTTTGGTCCATATTGACATGATGACATCACACAGTTGCTGCAGATTTGTCTGCTGCGAATCTCTCGTTCCACCACTTCCCAAAGATGCTCTATTCAGATTGAGATCTGGTGACTGTGGAGGCCATTGGAGTACAGTGACCTCATTGTCATGTTCAAGAAACTAGTGGTGAGATGATTTGAGCTTTGTGACATGGTGCATTATCCTGCTGGAAGGAGCCATCAGAAGATGGGTACACTGTAGTCCTAAAGGGATGGACATGGTCAGCAACAATACTCAGGTAAGTCGTGGCGTTTAACCACTTGCCGCCTGCACTATTGTGGATTGACGTCCGCAAATGTGGCTCCATTATCCTGACTGGGCGTCGGCTGCTTGTGTGCGCCCCTTGGGGGGGAACCAAGATCGGTGGTGCTGTGTGTTGCTCTGACGCACCGCATCTTTGTTCGTGGTAAGGGGCCTATGATGTATGCTCTTAACCACGTTATCAGCTGTGAACAATCCCAGAAGTAACCACGAAGTGCCGGTAAACGGCTTTCCTTGGTTCACGCTGGTAGGGAGAGCCGATCGGCAGCATTCCTAACGGGGGGGGGGGGGGGTAGGGGGGGATCTGCACTGATAATCAGCTCATTGATTATTCGTTCAGATCTCACCCCCCCCCCCAATCAGAGGTGCCCATCAGTGCCACCTTAGTGGCCATTAGTGCAGCTTCATCAGTGCCTGGCGTGAAGGAGAAAACAAAATTGTATAACCAACTAAAATTTTTTTTTTTTTTTTTTTTTTTTAAATTTTTATTTTTGCAAAAAAAAAACAACCCAGTGGTGATCAAATACCACCAAAATAAAGCTCTATTTGTGGGAAGAAAATTGTAAAAATTTAGTTTGGGTACAGCGTTGCATGACCGCACAATTGTCATTCAAAGTGCGATGGTGCTGAAAATTGGCCTGGGCAGGAAGGGAGGAAATTGCCCTGTTTTAAAATGGTTAAACGATGCTTAATTGGTACTAAGGGGCCCAAAGTGCCAAGAAAATATCCCCACATCATTACACCACCACCAGCCTGATTCATTGATACAAGGCAGGATGGATTCATGCTTGCATGTTTACACCAAATTCTGGCCCTACCATCTTTACATCTGAATGTTGCAGCTGAAATCGCGATTCATCAGACCAGGCAATGTTTTTCCAATCTTCTATTGTCCAATTTTGGTGAGCCTGTGCGAATTGCAGCCTCAGTTTCCTGCTCTTAGCTGACAGGAGTGGCACCTGGGTGTGGTCTTCTGCTGCTGTAGCCCATCTGCTTCAAGTTTCGATGTGTTGTGCATTCAGAGATGGTATTCTTCATACTTTGTAACGAGTAGTTATTTGAGTTCCTGTTGCCTTTCTGTCATCTTGAACCAGTCCGCCCATTCTCCTCTGACATCTACAAGGCATTTTCCTCCACACAACTGCCGCTCACTGAATATTTTTTTTTTTGTTTTGTTTTTTTTTTTTTTTTTTTTTACCATTCTCTGTAAACCCTAGAGATGGTTGTGTGTAAAAAAAATCCCAGTAGATCATCAGTTTTTGAAAAAATCAGACCGGCCCGTCCGGCACCAACAACCATGCCATGTTCAAAGTCACTTAAATCCCCTTTCTTCCACATTGAACTTCAATTCACGTTCACCACGTCTAGATGCATTGAGTTGCTACCATGTGATTGGCTGATTAGAAATTTGTGTTGCCAAGCAATTGAACAGGTGTACCTAAAAAAAACTGGCCTGTGTGTATATTCTGTTTTGAATATGTGCCTGCACCGCTTGATGCGGGTCTGTTCTCCGTCCCCACCCTTCTAGCTCAATGTTAAATGCAAAACAGGGTTTTCCTTTTCCCTTGGGGGGGCCCCTGGGAGCACTTGGAGTGGACAGTTCCTGCCATGAATGGTACATTCTCAAGGCTGAGTCGTGCAGCATCCAGCTGAGCTGCTTCCTGCTTAATAACAGGTGGAGATCACATCACATCGCATTAGCTACACTAATAGACAAATGGATATTAACTTTGTTTTAAAGAGATGCTGTTACTATGCCAGTGTGTGGGCTACATGACATTGTCTGCAGATAGCCCACTGCCTCAGGCATGTAACCTGCCAACCTTGTTGCAGCATGTCTGCCTGTCTAAACTCTGTTTTTTCTAACAAATTTTTATTTATTACGGGTACTCGCATGTAAAGCGCTGTTTAAATTGATGGCGCTATACATTCACATCAGTCCCTGCCCTCAAGGGGCATAGCCTATACAGGGGGACATCGTGGCACCTGCTCCATGTTGAGTCTTTGGTCCTGGTGGATGGTCAATCAAGCCCAAGCACTGTCAGGTCACCTTCTTCCACATGCCCAAAAGCTCCATTCTGTGAGGGCTCCATCAGAGCTGGGCAAGTATGAATGCCGGGGGAGAAACTGTCACCGTGCCCTGTATGTGAATGGATAGATGGACAGCATCACTTTAAATCATGGATGTTTAGCCTGTGGCCCGCCAGCTGTTGTGGACCTACAAATCCCACAAGGCTTTGCAAGGCTAACTGTAACAAGCATGACTCCCAAAGGCAGAGGCATGATGACACTTGTAGTTCTGCAACAGCTGGAGGGCCACAGGTTGAGCACCCATGCTCTAAGGCCTGATTCACACCTATGCATTATTTTTTTTTTTAAAGGTTTTTATTTGCCAGATGTACATACATAGAATAACACACCTATGCATTTTTAGTGTTTTTTGCTAATTTGTACTACAATCCATTTACCATGGTTTCCTATGGAACACAATCTGTAGTGCAAATCTGCCAAATGCACTGTTCGTCAGAGATATATATATATATATATATATATATATATATATATATATATATATATATATATATTCTCAGAGAGAGACTGCCTGTGTCCCCACTTGGCAGATTTCACTGTCACTGAGACAAAGTGCCTTTTTGTGTTGCCAAATGCAACCTGATTCTGATCCATGGTTCATTTTAATTTCTAAAAGCATGTATTTCTAGTTCTGATAGTAAACGAATACCAAACTTCTGTGAAGATCTCCAGTTATCAGACTGAGTTGGGAGTTGTTAAATGTAGTCGTAAAACTGAAAATCCAAACAAAGCAATATTTTTGCCTTCTGCTTATTTATTCATTTATTTTTTTTCCCAGGTTGTGCGAGCCAAGGAGCGGCTAGACCAGGAGTTGGCGATCCAAAATAAAACAAATAAACATGAAGAGGAGGCCAAGACCACGTGAAGCCCAGTCAATGCCCCAGCCTTTACATGGCTTACGGGAGTCTGTACTCTTGTTGCGAGAACTGTATCTGTATAGAGACTCGGAGGCCTCAGAACAGTCTGCTATCCTCGGTGTGGAAGTGCCCTCCTTGTATTTTAAGCTACATAATTTAAACTGCAATCAGCCAAAATAACATAAGTAGCTCCCTTGATATACAATGTAAATGGTGCACATGAAGTGCTAAATATCACCAGTACTCCTTTTCCACAGTAAATGCCTAATGTGCATACAAAAGTCTCATTATAAATCATACAAAAATATCCTCCATATATAAGAGAAAAGTGTGTCTGATTAGTGAATCTCATAGGACCAATAAAAAGCTTTTGTATTCTATGGTGTGTACTTAGTTCATATGTAATGCACTAATTAGCAAATTGATCAAAGTGTGCATCCATAAATATAACTAAGTAAAATATTCCCCAACCCTGCATTCACTACATTTGGTCGTACACAGGACATGGAAATGCACTTTTTTTCTTTAATAGTAAATATAAACTGCTAAATACCTTTTTCTCTTCAGCAGTCTTGTGACTAACAGTGTCTGGCCGAGCACTGGTTAAAGCTTGTAGGAGGAATTTTCATTCTCCTCTCATTTGTCCTATAAAGGCTGCATGACCCCTGACCCTCTGTCTGGACAGTGCTCATTGGCCCTGTGCTGATTGCATGCACCCTCCCAAAAAAAAAAAAAAAATGCTGCACATGCTCAGTTTGGTGTGTATTGCTAGAGTTCCTCCTAGGCTCTGTACTATCAGGAGATGGATTGGGGAAGAGGGAAGGATCAGAAAAGACAGGATCAAACTGCCTTTTTTACACTACAGGATTAACCCCTTAGGTTCCACAGTGAGTATAACGAGCATGCTTTACTGCATATACAGACCAATTTATACTGTTGTGGGTTTAGTATCACTTAAGTATACTCTTGACCGGAAGTTTTTTATTTTTATTTTTTTTTAAACTATACTAATGGCAGTGATCAGCAACTGTAGTGTGCCTAACCAATTATTTTTCTTGATGGATTTTTATTCCCTTCGCTTTTCCCTTTCAGAATGGAGCTCTGCCTTGTTTAGTTAGGCAGTGCTTCGTCCTGTGTCTGCCCGACAATTGGCAGGTGCCGGTGGACAGCCATTGCCTGGCACCCTGCAGATCGGCTTCTGCTGTAGGTAATCACAGCAGAAGCAGTGCATGCCCCCTACCCCGGAAATGCAGAATCGTGTGTGTGTGTGTGTGTGTGTGTGTTTATTTATATACATGATTCTTCACAGGACGGCCGCCCTGTAGCAGTATATCTGCTATGGGGTGGTCAGGAAGTGGTTAATGCCTCAATTGCTGAATGAAGTTGATAAACTAAATTGTGCATGTACATTGAACTATTTAAACACTCACAGAAATGGAAAGTGCTTATCTGTGCTTATCTGTGTATGAAGTTCCAGTCCAAGTCATTGAATTTGAAATATGTGTGATCTCTGTATGTCTTCTACATGGTCATCCTATCCCAAAATCCACTGAGATCTGCACACGGTTTACTTTACTCCATGCTTAAATTCCTAATTATCCACCAGACCTTCGATCTGCCTAAACTGTTTACTTATCTTTAGTTGGGTTTGACCAACTGTTCTGAGGACATCATAATTTTGAAACGCTTTGGACCGAGCCTGACATAGTAATGTCATCATACATTTGTAATGAATGACCAGAATTTTGTATAGAGATAAGTGTTTATTCCAATGATATAGGAGTGTGTTAAGTGTTTAATAGTGCTTTACTGGAGCTGCACCATCGGAAGTCTTTACTCCTGTGCTTCTGTTGAGTCAGACTGAGCTTTAGTAGTGCTTCCAGGCCACATATTGCTGTTCTGGGTTATGCCCACTCACAGGATCATGACACTCTGGTAAGTGTCTAGCTTGTATCATTGGGTGTTATGGATATGCCTCCCATTAGCAATCCCTTGTTGAACACTTATCTCTGCATGCCACTATACTCTATCACATTCAAGCCTGGATCGCACTGCTCCAAACTCGCACAGGACCCTTTTTGTAATCTCTCAAAACTCAATGGTTGTGGATTGCATCTGTGTGAACCACCTCAATAGGAACACAATATCTAGCCTGTCATACAAATCTATGCATTTGAAACCTCATCCAGAATTGCATGTGTGTGTGAAACCAGGGCTTAGACTCCATTCACACCTGGGCATGTTGGGAAGACGGCAGCTTGCTGCGATTCTGCAAAACCGCAGGTTCAGGTTTCATTATTTTCCATGGCTCCTAAAACGTGGTGCTGTCTTGGCACGATTTTTGCGAGATTCATCATGCTGCAATCATGGAAAATTGGATCAAGTGAAGCTTGTTGCCCAAAAGAAGCTCCCACTTTTTTTTTTTTTTTTTTTTTTTTTTTTTTATGGGCTACTAGCTTCATGCGATGTGAATTGCCAGTTTTTTTTTTTTTGGGGGGGGGGGGGGGGAGATTCCACCCCCGATACGGTTGTAATATCTATGCAGATGCAAATTCAACCTAATTTCATTTAGCTTTTTAGTAAATCTTTCATGGTTGTAACATTTATGTAATTATGTGGATGCACAATCTAATAAGTTTACTTATTGTAACTAGTGCACTATAAAGTACACACCATTGAATATGGAGGCTTTTTTTACTGGTCCGTTCTGAGATTCACTAGTCAGGTGCAACCCCCTTATTTATTTATTTTTTTTTTTTAACTTGAGATTAGGCATTTATTGTGGGAATGGAATATTGGTGAGACTAGCACCACACTTGCACCATTAACATTTACATTATTTTAATGTATGACTGATGACAAAGCTTTATATTTTGTGTAGTTCTTTCAGGAAGTCTTTAGCAGCACAAAGTGTTCCTGTCCCTGTCCCCTCCTACCCTCTGCGGTAGCTATTTTATGATATAAAATGAAGCCTTAGTGCAGTTATTTTAAGAATTGTTCATTGTCTGGTATGACACAAACTGTGAATGTGCTCTTTGACTGGCTACTGTTAGTCAGGGGACAGTGATGTGATGCCATGATTGGCCTTTGTAAGGCCCAAGCTACACAGGCTTCTGTAGCTCAGTTGTGCTGTTAAATGTGCCTGTGAGTTAAAGGAAGCCAGTCCTGCGATGTGCTGGTTGCCAACACTGACATCTCATTCTGTAAATGCTAGTTGTCTGGCTGCTGTGCAGACATTCAATACCTTGAACTGCTATCACAGAACAACTGTGCAGATGGGAATGGTATTTTCTGTCCTTTTATTTGTTCCAGGACAGTAACCTGAGATTCTAGTGGGGATCAGCATAACCAGGCAACTGGCATTTCTAGAAGGTCAGCAGTGGCAGCCTCCATGCTTCCTGGGAAAGATTCACTTTTAATTGCTAGTAGCATTCTCACGAACGGACGGGATGTAATCCCTGTGAGGAAAAAAAAAAAAAAAAAAAGGCACCAAATCCGTATATGTTAAACATAAGCCGCAATTTATTCTGAAAACACATCTAAAAACGTTAGCCTGATGAAAGAGACGGGGCCTCAGAAACATGTTGCGGCCCGCTCCCTACCTGTTTTACCAATCTGTGGCATGTGTTAGAGCTCTAGAGGCTCCTGACGTGCTATTGCGGCTACTCTGCTCCAGTCCATCGAGACAACTGCTCCATTCTACCAGCCCCGTGTGCAGTATACACCGTTTTTAGATGTGTTTTCAGAATAAATTGCAGTTTGTTTGACATACTGATCTGGCTCCCTCCTTTATTGTTCATCTTGAGGGAACCCCATACCCATCGAGGAGCTGTTGGTGACTGCACATGTCTTTTCTCCTATCAAGCTTACCACCCTCCTACATATGTCTTCTATGGATTTTAAAAGACTATTTGCCAGTGGAGCACTGACTCACCTGCTGATTTAGTGAGTGATTTGTGTTGTCATAATCCCTGTGTAAGCTACACCCATTGCATGTAGTAGTGATATTTATGCATTATGCCACTATTCTGTGTTGCTGATGTAATTTGGGACCTCCTGGCCGAGTTCTGTTCAGCAGGCTGGAATCAGTCTGTCTCACAACTGAAGTGACTTTTTGCTGCAGGTACTTTAACTTTTTTTTTTTCTTTTGAATAAACATTGTTTTAAGAAGTTATTTCTGTGTGTATAAGTATTTCCTACTTAATAACCTGCTGTGTTGACCTAATATTAGACTAATACACAGGCTATAGTCTTTAGAGGCCAATCCCTGTTGTGCTATGGTAGCATGTTTTTATTCTGTGTTACAGCAACACATATACCATGGTGCTTTGCAGTGTCATTCATATTTTAATGCCTCTCCAGCCCACTTTACATTGCACCACTAAAGCCCTACCACTGCGTAAAAAGAAATGGCTGCCCTACATGTCTAGTTCACCTTTTGCACAAATTTAATAAAATTGACATTTTTATTATAATTTTGCACTGCAATCATGTAAATTGTTCAGTGCATAGGCTCTTCTGTTTTCATCCCAGCCTCAGGGCTTTCTTATGGGAATGGAGGAAGTAAACCATGTGCAAAGTGTAGTGACATTGCTGCATTTGTGCTGAAGTGATAGATTGGGGGGGGGGGTTGTTGCCTTCCTATTCACAAATCCATATGAATGGGTGACATAGCTGTGTGAGCAGCTACAGGACAGGGGAAACACCCCATAATTTGAGGGTGGAGAGGTGCCTATTGGAGGGGGCCTATTTGAGGGTGGAGAGGTGCCTATTGGGGGGGCTATTTTAGGGTGGAGAGGTGCCTATTGGGGGGGGGAGCTATTTTGAGGGTGGAGAGGTGCCTATAACAAGTTTTTGTTACACCCATATTTGGGGTTTAACATGAAACAGGGTTGCAAGGGTGGACTAAGCCTTTATGCATGTTTAATGTGTGGCATTACAGTTTCATTATGTGCGGTTGTGCATGTACAAGACAGTTTCACTGGATGACTGGCTTTGAAAAGTTCTATAAACCCCTTGACCAGAAAGTTAAAAATGGTAATTTTACAAAGATGACTTGCAGGTAAGGATTTTTTTTATACATAGTTGGCTTGGGTCAATGTAAGCCAGTGGAAGCTGAAATCTCTGGATAGTCAAAGCTTCTTCCGTGATCTTCCCTAGCTTCTACGTCCTGTACTGAGTGCTTGCCCTGCAGCATTGTGAGCACACACCATGCTGAATGCTTTGCATTTTTGCATGAACTCTTCTCTGGGTGAGGTGGTGATGTCATACAAAGCATTCTCTGAATGGCACCTGTGCCAAGCAAGTCTCCTCCTATGTTCACAATGCATTGGGCAGCTGCTTGGTATGAGACTGGGAAGCAAGTGGGAAAACGCTGGAGTAGCAGTTACTTTAGGGATTTCCAGCTTCCAGGGGCATCAGCTGTTTCCCCGAAAATAAGACCTAGCGTGATTGTCAGTGATGGCTGCAATATAAGCCATAAGCCCTACCCTTAAAGTAAGACCTACAATGACTTTAACTAGGGCTTATTTGGGGGGTATGGCTTATATTGCAGCCATCACCGACAATCACGCTAGGTCTTATTTTCGGGGAAATGGGGTACATGGTTACAAGGTGGATTAACAGAATTATGTATAAAATTGCCATACCTGGAACTCCTATTTAAAATAACCTTTTACTTTCTTGCCAGGGTGATCTTTAATTGCATAGCAATTTTGATTATCTTTATGTTACCAGCTAGTAAAAAAACAAGACCATTACAGGAATCAAACACATGACGACTTTGCTGTAGGTTTTTTTTTTTATTAAGTTTTTAATAGTTGAATAAATGCCCCCACTTTGGGGAGGCATCTCGTTTGGCAGCTTGCCCCCTTAAGGAGCTTACTGGACAATCTCCGCACTCGAGGGGGCGGTCTCGTCATGTTGCAGTCACGCAGCACATCTCATACACCGATGCAAGAGCGGTCTTCACTTGGTCATGGAGGAGGTACAGACATAAAGAGGGGTGGGAGGTTGGTTATGATACAGAAGGCACTTCATCCTGGCTGCCTGCAGATCATTACTCCAGTAGATGGGGCCACTCAGCATCACTCCCTTAAAGCCATGCTTATGCTCTCTAATGGGCCAGTATTCTGGGCTCATCTGCACTATTCCAATACAGTAAAAGACAAAATGCTCATGGGGGGGGGAAACCGCTACTGTAACAAATATTACTTTGATAGTATATTTAAAGGCCAGTGTCTGCAAAAAACCCTGTTTTTTGTAAAGCATATAATTTTTCTTTTGGAATTTTTTTTTTCCCAGCCCTTCTGTTCTGTACAGGAAGAAACACTACAGGGTGCCTTAGACCCCCTGATGCTGCTTACAGGAAAGAACCAATGTTTTTTAAAATTCTAAGTACCTACCCTCCTCCACACAGGCACTCCCACTTCAAGTCTAATTTTTAACTTTCATCTGGGGCTGTGGGAATTTTAGATTTAAAGCAGCCCATACAGTACATGTCTCCATTGCAGCTGATTTAATTTGGATCGGCAGACATTTTGAGCCATGAATGGCCCTGCCAACGCAACTCAGCTTGACCAATTTTGATTGAGAAATCGAAGGAGCTGGGCCAAAAAAAGTTGGCTAAACAGCAACTGCAGTCCCAGCTATAAGAATACAATAGGTGGCAGCCAGAGATTCATCCACTATTATTTTGAGTGGATGGGAGAATCCTATAGCTTTCCTGCTCAGCCCAGGGAAATCCTTACATGTATGGCCAGCTTAAGGTTATGTTAGCACGGATGTTGAGCCCATACAGTGCAATGACAGGCTGTCAGCCGCCACAGCTATTTGCACATTTTTGCACAGCCAGCAATTACCTGGGGCTAGGTGTGTGTACACAGTTTTATACCTTCAAAAAAAGGACAAATATCTGGTGATCTGCCAGTGAGTCTCTACTTTCCTGTTTGAACTGACAACATGGTGCCTCTGCTGCACTGAAATCCAAACCAGCATTGTTAACCCTGCTTGCTGAACTGCCGAACTTTGCCTTTCTAAAGCAGCCCATAGATTATGGGGTTGATTTACTAAAACTGGAGAGAGCAAAATTTGGTGCAACTCTGCATGCTAGCCAATCCGCTTCTAACTTCAGCTTGTTCAATTAATTCTTGACAATAAAATCTGGAAGCTGATTGATTTCTATGCAGAGCTGCACCAGACTCTGCACTCTCCAGTTTGAGTAAATCAACCCCTGTGTGATTTCCACCAGTTGTGGAAGGAAAAGGAATAGCAGGATTCTCTCATTAACAGTGTCCATGGAGGTGGGGGGATGACTCCTGCAGGGCTTTTATGTACTGTTTGCAGGATGCCTTCTTTGGTGGCAGAACACAGTAATTACTGCAAGCGGCAATAGCAGCCAGCAGTAATCGCATGCAAAAAAAAAAAAATCAGCGGCTGGATCAACTTGTGTACAACCACCTTGTCCATAGATGGAATCTCGGCTGGTCCCTGCTGAGCTGGCCAAAATTTGATCCCTCTATGGCCAGCTTTAAACCCCTCGATCCCTTTCCACACAAAACTATGCCTCGGTCTTGACTGTGAAGAGCCTACCCACACCCTGTGAAAGGAAAAGGCTTTTGAGAAAAGTATTTTTTTTTTTTTGGGGGGGGGGTGCCGCCTATGTCAGTAGGAGCTAACTTTGGGTAATGCCTGGACCTATGCCATAGGCTCCAAGTTGGTCCCTTGCACTTTAAATAACCAAAGGATCCATTTTGAAATGGTCCTTCCTCAGTGAAGAAATGAAGGCAATCAGAAGCAGTATGTACATACCTGCAAAGTAAAATGGTTCAAGGGAAGCTCCATGTTTGCTATATTGTTGGGGGGTGAAGTAGTAAATTGTTATATTGAATCTAAAGAGCTTCCACGTAAGTTTGGTATCTGCCCTACTCAGGGGTTCTGTTAACTGCTTGTTGTCCACATGTCAAATACATTATGTATGGAGGCAAAGAGGATAGCTTTCATCACTCACTGCATGCTCCCAGCACAGCGACTGAGATATCATAGACAGTCATGATCAGAAAGTGGTGGGATAGGCTTCTGATCATGTCACCACTGTGACAGTCAATCACAGCGGTCACCTGACTGGGAAGGCTGTCTGCCCCCTGGGTATAAAGACCCACTGGATGCCTGGATTAGGCCGGCCATACATGGTTTGAATCGTTAATGGACAGGCTGAATGTACCAAGTTGATCAATTTGGGTACAACAAGCCTACCGGATTCTCTTGCTAGTGGCTGCTATCGATCATCAGTCTTCACCCGGTGGGGATGGCTTCCCCCCCACTGAGAGAAGACAATGGCCCGGCAGGGGTGATTCCCGCATCAACAAGGTCTGTGTTGATGGGGCAATCTAGCGAATTTTCTCAATGTATGGGATTGCTGTCTGATACTGTAGCCCAATACAGTTATTGATCAAACTGAGTGTAAAACCAGCCATACACGGAAGGAAGTTCAGCAGGGACCAGAAAATTTTTGTTTCATGTATGGGGATTAATGGGCTTGGGTACAACCACCCTGTGGGGTTTTCTTTATGCGATAGTTGCCAGCAGTAATCATTGTATTCTGCCAGCTGGGAAAGCTCACCACGCCCCCACTGGCAGAATACAATAGAGCTGCGGAAGTCATTCCCTGATTAACACTGACTGTATTGATGGTGGATTTGGGCGATTTTTCTTTTCTTCCACCTTTAGTGGAAGAAAAGAAAATCAAGTAATCTGTGGCCTGCTTAAAAAAGGTATCACAATAACCAACGAGATTCCATTAGTCACACTGCAGGTTCTATAGCAGCCATTCTCAACCAGGGATCCATGGAACCCTAGAGTTCCTTCAGAGGCTGCTATGGGTTCTTTGAGCTGTAGCTGATTGGCCTCCCATTTAATGGTGCCTGCATAGTTCCAGAGCCAACACCACTTGGCAGAACCAGCGGCAAAACTCCATTGATCTTTTTAGTTATCTATGGGTGGGGATGGGCATTCTCTCCACCGGTGACCAATGTAAGGGGCATTTTTTCCCACTGACCCAGCCCCCCACCCCCCGAAGAAATTGTTTTTTTTAACAGGGGTTCCCTGAGACCTGCAAGTTATTTCACATGTTGCTCAGGGGGTAAAACATTTGACCTATAGCCTGAGCTAAAAAGAAAAGATTGCTGCAATTTAATTTTTTGCCATGGAAAGCAAATAGTTTCTTCGCCGAGCTCTTCTCAATCCACCCCAATGTTCCTTATATTATATAGGCTGCTGAACAAGAGCAAAGGCTAAAGGAAAACTGTAGTCATGCTGGATCTTTAAGCATTTCCAGTTTAAGCAAATTTACATTTGTATCAGCAAATGCATTTAGCTCTAGTAAAGTGCCATAACCCCTACCAACCAGTAAGAATTCACCATTTTACCTTACTTCTGATCGGTTGCTATTGAATACTGCATATGACACTGCGCTGTTGCTGTATTCTTTCCTCTTTTTTTTTTTTTTGTTTTGTTTTATATTCTCCTTCTCACTTGTGTATCAGATGAGAGAACCAAATCTAAGACCAGAAAAAAAAATACTGTCAATGGTGAAACTGTCACCATTGCAAGAGGCAGCTTATCGCTAAATCACTAAACATATCATTTTACTGCCACAGTTTTCCTTTAAACCCCCCCTCAAAAATTGCAATGCCATAAACCTCTTTTTAAGGTTAGCGTAGTATACGCTCCCTCCAAAAACCCCAAATATTGAGCAGGAGACGTCTTTTTATATTTTGTCAGTCTGGGGTCATCAGCAGAGCATTAACCACACACATTCACTCACACACACGGCATTCTCACAGTCTATAAGATAGCTTAGATAGCTCTGTCACTGCTAGAGCTTGTAGAGATCCTCCTCCCCACACATCCTTAAATGAGGGTTATATAGGGATTCTGATTCTGGTTTTCAAAGCAAAATTTCTGTGCGCTGAGAAGCAGCATTCACTGCGCCTGAATGCGTTGTCATGGGAAATCCAGAGAACGGGAGGGAGGGGAGCCAGATCTGTTAAAAGTGGGAGGTAGCTGCAAAAAAAAAGGCTAGCAGAGAGGATTATGGGAAAGTGCGGAGAGAAGTTTAGTGCAAAGGTAAATCTGAGCAAGAAACATGTATTAGCGGAATGTAGGAACACCGGCCTTACACTGTCCCATTGTCAGCCAATATGTGATGGATTACTATCGATATTCAGGGCG
The DNA here is from genome assembly GCF_042186555.1 of Aquarana catesbeiana. Classification (NCBI taxonomy): domain Eukaryota; kingdom Metazoa; phylum Chordata; class Amphibia; order Anura; family Ranidae; genus Aquarana; species Aquarana catesbeiana. Next base: position 104,514,353 of record NC_133329.1, on the reverse strand, counting down.
TGTAGGGCACACAGAGAAAATTACATGGATGTTGAAGCTGGTCTCAAATATCTTTGGGACCGATCATTAAATTGGTAGCAGGAAGAGGGAAACAATCCTTTCACTGCACACACGTCAAGTACAGCACCAAGTGAAAAGGACAATTTTATCCGGCACTTGGCTATCATTGCAAAGACAAGGCAGCTCTCACAGTCTCAAACCCACAAGCAGTAAGTGTAGGGGTAAAATAAACGTGTTCGCTGACCTTCTTCTGGAAATGATAGATGCTTGGCTGTCAGCTGACCTTGTTTCAGTACTTTTTGAGCTACTGACCTGGATTAAGTATGTAGATCAGGAATATGAGGGGGAAAAAAAAGTATTTCTTTATCTGCATGCTTGTTCCAGGTCACAGACCAAGAACATTGAAACAAAAATATCAGCATGAAGGCCAGGCATGTAGGATCTCCAGATAGAGGTGAGAATTGGGAAAGGCAAAAGCTTCTTTGCTGCCCTCGTGGCAGGTTTATATTAAAAGGCTGTACAGGGAAGATATAAACTCATTCCACTGACAGTCTCATCTTATTAATTTCAATAGAAGAGCCAGATGAGGGTTGTGTGATGTCTCAGCCTTTATCCGAAAACACTCCTGTGTGATGGGTTGCTATGGGATAAGGTGCAAGACACACATCTATGGAAGCGCCACTCCTCACACCCAGGCTGTCTTAAAGGAATTTATCTTAAATTATAGCCCAAGGATGAAATTTAATTATCTTAAGCTGGTCATAGACGGTTCCAATCTCAGCTAGCTGAGCAGGAACCAGACAAGATTCCAACCATGTATGGGCAGGCTGAATGTACCCAAGTTGATTGATCAGCTTGGGTACAATCTGCCTGCTGGATTTTACATGCGATTTATTGCTAGTGGCTGTTATAGCCGCTAGCAATAATCACTGTGTTCTGCCGGTGGGGATGGCTCCCCCCTCCCACCGGGAGAACATGATGGCTCCATGGGAGGGAATCCCCCATCAACACAGGTTGCAGGAAAAGAAATTTGCTCTGTCTATGGCTGGCCTTAGGGCTGTAAATCACAAAAGCACTCCTTCTTTACTGTCATGGTAATTTAGAAAATCTCATTGGAGGACAGCAAAATCATAATCAAACTCTGCTTCAGGGCAAAGTGAGAGGTTATCTTGATCGTGCACGCTGCACCCACCTCGATACTTATCTGCTCTCCCACAGGCAAGGGTGATTAAACCCTGTGTGTAAGCTCCATGTTTATCAGTGACGGAGCTTGCACAGGGGAAGTATGTTTATTTTTCCACACCTTGTCCTCCCTAATGGTTGGCCACTGAGTCCTGAGCACTGCATCCTGGAAGGAAAGGGAGAAGGTCATATACTCCACTCAAAAATAGCAGGTATTTCTCAACATTTCTTCAGGTGAACAGAGCAGGAGGGGGGTGCAGAAAAAGTGGAGAGGCTAACAAGAGAACCTTTCACTTTGGCCAAAACTTGGGGGGGAAAAAAAAAATCACATCTTCAGGATGAGATCACAGTAGGGAACTCAAGTCTATACTCATCAATTAAGCCATCTGTCTGGAGTACAGTACATGTTTGGACCCTGCACCCCACATATGAGCTCAGGTGCCTGTGAGTTCTGGTTAAAACAGACATATGTACATCGCTAAGAGATGGCCCACACAGCTGATCTGAAACACGATAGCATGGGACAATAAAGACCTGAGAAAAGCACAGTTCTGGAATGGCCTACATGAATTCTATAATGTTACAAGATAAACAGGTTGCTCTATGTCAGTTGAATTGAGCGCGGCAGAGAATTGGAGAGTGGATAAGAGATTGTGAGTCCCCCAGACCATCCACGCTCCGCTCCCTCTTGTCATTTCAGAGTCAGCTCGTTTGGAGCGTCTCCCAAATTATTGCTTTTCTCGGAAGGCATAGCACCTTCTTTCGTAATTTATGAGAAACAAAAGTCTGCAGATGACAAGGTAACTTCACCTGGCCTCAGAGACCCCCTGAACCTCACAAAGTGCTTCTTTCTCCTCCTCAGTCCTCTCCTTCATCACATTCCTTTACAGAAGAGTCCTTGGAAAGTGTCTTTACGGTATAATCACATTTGCATTTGGCATTCCACCCGCCAGTTTTGGTCCCACTTATAAAAGGGAAAAGCGATTCTGCAGGTAACGCAAAATATAAATCCAGTCACACCCTCAGCACAGAGCCACCTTCTGTTCACAAGGTCGAAGGAGCACATTCTGTGAAGTGTTACTTGTGCAAGAGGTCTGCGGGAATCACATGGCTGGGAATGTAACCAGGTCAGAACCCAGGGCAAGTCATGTGACCAGGCTGAGCGGGCACAGGTGTCAAGTTACAGCAGCCTTAGTTGACCACTGCCGGTTTGAGTAACACAGAACCGGGAGGGATGACCACCCATCCTGGCAGTAAAGAATCTGAGCCCACACCAGGAGAAAGATCTAAAACTCCACCAGGCAGGAGGGAGAGGCCATCAGCCGAATTAAGCCTCAATTTTGACCCTTCAGTCCTCTCAACACTCTCTGAATTTTGGGCTTTAGACCTCTTCTCACTTTCAGATTTCCCCGATGTTATCAATGAGACCAAAGGTAGGCCGAGACCAGCAGCTGAGTAAGCTTGAGATAGCAGCGAGCCTTTAGCCAGGTTCAGAGGGGCCCCTGCCAGTGTCAACATGGGATTTGGTAACCCTGCCAGTGCTGAGGCGACCCCGCTACAAGCCAGGGAGCTGAGGTCTATAGGTCCTGGCGTCAGTGGGATTGGCAGTGTCTGGCCTCCAAAGATAGCCGCCGGGTTGGGAATGATGAGTTGGGTACCACTTGCATAGCTGCTGTCCCCCACAGTTGGCATTTTTGGTGGCTGATGAATTTTCAGTAACTGGCGCTGTTGGTGTGAGATGAAGTGACCGTGAGCCTTGATGTGCTTCCGCAGGGAGCTGGGGTCTGTGTAGCGTTTCTGGCATCCAGGCATCTTGCAGTAGTAGGGCTTATCCACGTAGTGTGTGCGTGTATGCTTGAAGCGGTCACTGGAGTTGGAGTAGCGTTTGTTGCAGCCCTCATAGGGACACATGTAGGGTTTTTCTCCTGCAGATGAGAATAAATTGGATCCATGTATGAATATTGAAATGTAAGAAATTACTTTTCCAACCTGCTTTAAAAGCATCCTTGCTTTATGAATTAAAGCTACCCTATCAGGTTAATGCAATAGAATAAGTATTATACTTACCTCTCTGGCGGGCCATGTTTTTTACCTTTTCTCCATTACAATGCTACAGCTGCTGTCAGTCTCCTGCAAGAGTGTCAAATGCCTGTGTCCCCTGCCATGCACTGTGGTTCCATTCTCAGACCTCTAATTCACTACAAGATTCAGATCTTTGCTGAAAACTTCAGCCAAAGAGTACAATATTGATGCAGAAGATGTGCAAAAAGAACTGTAATGTAATACACATCTGATCCACCAACCCCTGTATGGCTACACAGCAAATTCAGAGCGACAACACTTTTCAGAGCTTGATTTTCTTCTATGGGGGTTATTACGAAAGGCAAATCCACTTTGCACTTGAAATTGCACTGAAAGTGCACTTGGAAGTGCAGTCGCTGTAAATCTGTGGGGTAGATCTGAAATGAGGGGAAGCTTTGCTGATTTTATTATCCAGTCATGTGCAAGCTAAAATGCTGTTTTTTATTTTCCTTGCATGTCCCCCTCGGGTCTACAGCGACTGCACTTCCAAGTGCACTTTCAGTGCAATTTCAAGTGCACTCTGCACTTGTAGTTTGCACTTGTAGTGCAAAGTGGATTTGCTCTTAGTAAATAACCCCCTATGTGTTACTGCCCTGCCTACTTTCTGCTACCTGGAGTACTTACAAGCGATGATCACATATATCTGAGCATGTTCCCTTCACTCTTGCAACCCCAACTATTGTATTTATTTGCCTGGTGTTCCTCCTCTTAACAGGAGTTGTGGGAGCAAAGTATAAAAAACTCTTTCAGGAGATTGCAAAGAGTAACAATTATAGCCAGAGATGTATGTTTCTCTCATCAGTGCCCCATGTGCCAAGGGTAACTTGTTAGGGCTGGAAACTGCGCTGGACAGACTCAATCAGTCACTGGCCATGGGTGATAGCATTGGTGAGCAGGAAAAAGTCCCTTCCAGTGGTTTGTGCCCAGTTTGTGGATGATGGCGGTGAGCCCTATTGGAGCTTGGGCTGCTGCCTTTTAATACGGCCTTAAGGTAGTTTCTGCATATAGACTTAGAAAGGTACATTGAGAAAGGAGAGTCTGGTGTCCAATAATATGCAAGTTGAAAGATGAGTTGGAAGGAGTTTATTGAAAAACAGAAACAAGTACATCAAGCCAACGCAGTTCGGGGGAACAAGGGCTCCCCCTTCTTCAGGGCTGTTGCTGCATACTAAAAGATGGGGAATGTTCCCAAAAAGGGTGTGTTAATAGCAAAGAATCCGAATGATCAATGTCAGAGTGGCTTTGGCTGCAGAGGCAGCAGCCCAAGCCCCAAGAGGTCTCACCGTCACATCCACAAACTGGGCACAAACCACTGGAAGGGACTTCCTCCTGCTCGCCCATGCATGACCAGTGACTGATCGAGTCAGTCCAGCATGGTCTCCAGCCCTAAGCATTACCTCCTAACCCCTGGGGTATGGGAATGCAGACCCACAGCAGGACAGGTCCTTGGAGTCCAAATATGGACTATCATGAAAATGGAGAAATATAGAAGGTGAGGCTCTACCAATCTACTGAATCGCCTACGCATTCAGATGAGTCTCAAAACAGTAGGAAATTACAGAAATATTTAACCAAGTCAAAAGACTCTCCAGTACTGAGATGAAAAGCAATGCTGCCTCTGCACCCAATCTACTCTGACAGTGGTCATCTGGATTCCTTGCTATTAACACACCTGATTGTGCATATTCCCCATCTTTTAGCATGCAGCAAGAGCCCTGAAGAAGAGGGAGGCCTTGTTCCCCCAAAAGGCATTGGCTAAATGTACTTGTTTCTATTGTCAATAAATGCCTTCTAACTCAATCACTTTTATTGGACACTGGGTGCTCCTGTCTCACCTACCCATGTAACAAAGATCAGGCCTGGCAACAAGGCACTAGAGAACTACTTTGGGGAAGGTGGGAAGAGGCATCCCCACTTTTTCCATATCCGGGGCACAGGTTTTCCTGGAAACTTCAGCGATGTTAGCCAAGTCAAGAGATGGCAACTTTAAAAGACAAACACTTGACCAATTGTCTGTGCAGTGGTAGTGTGGCCTATAGTGTATTAGTTAGGTTCATTTTAATACATTCACCAAAACTGTAGCAAGCATAAAACCTACTCATTGGTGTAGGACAGCCATTCTCAACCAGGGTTCCTCCAGAGGTTTCCTGAGCTGTAGCTGACTGACCTTGCATTTGATGGTGGCTGCATAGTTCCTGGGTCAATGCCACGTGATAGAACCAGCTGCATGAACTCTATCTAACCTTCATCTAGTTTAGTCCAGGGGATGTGGAGCGGACTGACTGGAGACCATTTTCATTTTCTTCAATTTACCACTGCAGGTAGGTAAATTGTCCCATTGACCAACAATGACTTGGTTTTAGCAAGGGTTCCCCAAGACCTGAATGTTATTTAAAGGGTTCCTCTGGGGTAAAAAGGTTGAGAAGGGCTGGTGTATGTGCCATCATGGGTGAGAGAAGGAAGTAGCCATTCCACACACAGTATGGAATGCCAATACCTGCAAGTAACCTGACACAGTTGTCAGCATAGCACTGGCTATATACAAAACAATAACCAATAAACAATTTCTTGTTTTAAAATGATTGTTTAACACAACATAGAGAGTTGATCCATGTGGTTAAATTTACCTGGCTTTGTCCTTCGGGTCTGATAATTTCAGTTCAATGAAAATGATCATTTACTAACCACCCCATTTAGTTTAGTGAAACTGATGGAAGATGGGATTCTTTTATCAGAATGATCATTACATTCATTGTGTAGGGCCAGCATAAGACAAGGAAATGATAATAGGATTCATACCTGTGTGTGAGCGGTTGTGTATCTTCAGGTTCTCCAGCCGAGAGAAGCTCTTATGGCAGGTGGGGCAGCAGTGGGGCCTCTCGTTCGTGTGTGTTCTAATATGAATCAGCATCTTGTACCTGCAAATCCATCATAGGGATATATCATTTCATATGCTTCACATAATAAGATCCACGTGTACATAGATCTTCTATAGGTCTGAACCAATTGTGTCACAATTTATGATGTGTGCCAATCTCCAGGTTCTACCATTGGGTAAGTTTACCACCTTGCCTAGTTGAATATAACGACAATAATTACATGTCTGGCATCTAAAGGTACCACGTGGGAGAGACACACAAGGGTCCGATCCTTTGTTCCTGGTAAAATGACTGAAGACTAGCATATCTTTCAAAGAGCAATTTCTTTTGTGTGTAATGTGCAGTTTATCATCAACATGGGGTAGAAGATTCGGATTGTCTACAAATAGGTGCCAGTGTGTAGTTAGGATTCATTTAATTAAAGCATTCTGATTGTTGAATTTGGTAATGGGTCTAATTTTCTGCAAGATGGAAGACCTATTACCCTGAAAGAGCAGAAGATCACGTGGATTGTTTTTGGCCGATCTATAGGCTGCCTTTTAGTGAATGTGCACTATAACACCTCTCAGGGAAATGCCCATATAGTGAGTCTGCCTGTCTTTCCAAGTCAACATCATTTGAACCCTTGAGAAAGTCACGAGTCTGTGACACGATGCGTCGGGAGGAGCCGGGTGACGACACTTCCGGTCGCGGCTGAGACTGGCAGTTCATATCTCCTACTGTCCTTTCCTTGTGTGACCCCCACGGTCCTATATATTTGATTTAATTTTAACTGTAAGTCTATACCTTTTTTTAATAAACCTGTTCACTACTACTACACCATGTGGATTTACATATCCCTTCCATGTGTTGGCCATTTGAGCATAACTATCATTTAGTCACCAAGAGCTACATTCCTAATGGAGATCACTAATTCAATAGAAGCGAGTTACATTAAATCTGAAGGTGAGCGGCTATTGTGCACAGTGGTGGAGCACATGGATGAAAGATTGGATTGCACAAAATAAAAATGTCACTTAATTTGGAGAATTAACACAGCACTTCACCCTATATTTAAAAGAACTATTGATTTCACTTTTGTGTGATTTGCACCGCACCAGATTTTAGATGCACCGCCCACAGGGCTGATATGAACTGTTTTATCACATTTATATTAATTTGTTATTGTTTTATATATTTTTTACATATTTTATGCTCATATATATTCATTATTTTTAGCAACTTATAATATGCTGTTTATATAGCTGTTGATGCACATAATATGTTTTATGCTGACTATCACAGAGCCATAATACACATTGGTTGGATTTAGTGCCACACCATTTATGATTTAATGTTTTAATGTGTATGTAGTGACACTACAGGTGTTGGCAGCATTATCCTTTATTAGATAGTCCACTGCCTTGATGTTTTAATTTTTTTCTTAGCACAAACTGTATTTATCAGATACAGTGTAGCACACAAGTTATTTACACATTATATCATTTGAACAATTTCGCCTTATCCTTATATATTGTCCTTTCGGAATTAATCAAATTAAACCTGGGGGGTGTGCACTGTTATCACATGTGGACGCGATAGAGGTCCCAAGGAAGTGGGGTTCCCGCAAAACGCGTTGACCCTTTTTCGCCAATCATATCAGAATTACAATCAGGGATGTTTCTGAGATAGGTTGATGCTATAATCTGTTGACCTCTTGCACACTAAATGTAATGTTTTTATAATATGTATGTAACAACCATGTTCTTAACCCTTGTATACAATAAAGAATTATGCTATTTTTACCAAGTGTATTTACTACTGGAGGTATATATAAAGTCCCACAATTTTGGCTTTTGTTTTGGTTTATACTTTCTGGGATGATACCTCCTCTGGTCAAAAAGGTCACCACTCATGTGTTTACTCTCTTCTATAGATCTGAATATGTGTCATGGATCAATGGGCCATGGTCCATAAACATTTACAGGCACGATGGTCAAGAATGAAAATACACCAGTCCATGATATGGTCTTCTACACACATGCTATGTGACTTTGGGGGCTACAAGGCTAAGCATGCATGGTACTGGGTCACCCCTAACGCTCTTTGCTGCCACCACATGCTCCTAACACTTCGTAGTCAGTTATCTTGTTTTTTAGTGTTTAACTAACCAGACACTCCAGCAACTCAATAACTGGTGAAGACATAAATGCAAAGGGTTTCTCTCATCAGCTATAAAGATTCTGTACACATGTATGTAGCAAACACATCCTTCAGACTTGTTAGAACCTTAAAGGTTCTAGACTGCAGTTCCAGAAATGCAGCTCAGCACAGTAATTAAAAAAAAAAAAAACATCTTTTGCAGAAATATCACAAATCTTCCTTGAGAAATGGTGGCCAGTGTAATCCAACCCACTTCTTCTGAGCCCAGGCTGTCCACCCCTTGGTCTGGGCTCTGACTACTGCTGCACTTAACATGTGAGCACTATTAGTTGCAGGAATAAACGCCGCCACTGCCACCATTTATTGAGAAGAGGAAGAACCCATAATGTCACTGGAGGCCAATTTTCAGCTTTTAGTGCTGTTGCACTTTGAATGACAATTGCACGATCATGCAATACTGTACATATATGACATTTTTATCAATTTTTTGGAGAGAGATAGAGCTTTCTTTTGGTGGTATTTAATAACCACTGGGTTTTTTTATTTTTTGCTGAACAAAAAAAAACAAAATTTTGAAAAAAAAAATGTTTTCATTTTCATTTCAAAAAATCGTTTCTGTTATAAAATTTTGCAAATAAGTAATTTTTCTTCTTCACTGATGTGCGCTGATGAGGCTGCACAGATGGGCACTGATGAGGAGGCACGGAAGTGCACTGATATGCTGCACTGATGGACACTTATTGGCACTGATGGGGCTGCACTGATCATCCGTTCACGGATGATCAGTGCCCTGATTATCAGTGTAAATGTCCCCTGATTGGACACAGCTGATCACAAGGGTAAAGGGCCGCTGTGATTGGCCTTTTACCTCGATCTGTGATCAGCTGTTTCCAAAGGAAACAGAGTGTGCTCCCAGGGTGTGCAGGGTTCTGAGGACGTCACTAGACACACTTCCAGAGCTGGACGACCACACTGTAGCCATTTTTTCGGCTATAGTGTGGTCAGCAAGTGGTTAAATGGACTTTGATAAGCAGATAACAGACAAATCTGAAACTTTCCCAAGCAGAAGACCAGAGGTATTTGGTATCTGCTCTGTATCTTATCTGAGTCCATTTGTAGTTTTGGATAGAGTGGAGATGGATTAAAACACCTATTAAGTTTTTATTGCGATCTGTGCTCCCATTAGGGAGATTCACTCTCTGTTTGTCCTGTTTTTTACCATTATCATTGAAAGTAAAAGAAAACCCTGATTTTGGTTGTCCCTAGAAAAGTAACAGAGGGAAATCTTACAATGGGGACACTAGTTCTGATGATCTGGGGGGGGTCCTGATTCCCTTAACCCTTTCACCGCCGGGTCCGCACGTCGTACAGACCTGACAGCGGGGGGTACTACACACAATCCGTTGGCTGCAGCCACATCGATTGCAATATACATGTTACATATTGCCGCGCACGCCAGAGTGAGAGCAATAATTCTAGCACAAGATCTCCTCTGAAACACTACACTGATACCTATGGGGGGCTTTTGAAGCATCACCTATAGAAAATATAGGGTACTGAAGTTTGATGCTATTTCACGGGTGCACAAAAATTTAAGGTTTGGCATGTTGGGTATCTATTTACTTGGTGCAACCTCGTCTTTTATATTTTAGCAAAAATATGGGTAATTTATTGCGTTTGTTTGCCCTAAAATTCACGTTAGTGTTTTTTTTACTTTTGCAGTAATATTGTGTGACATAAAAATTGAAACTACCGCTATTTTATTCTCTAGGGTGTCTGCGTTCAGAAAATATATAATATTTGTGGGTTTTGTGTAATCTTCAGGCCTAAAATTATTTTTTAAACATGTGTGCAAAAAACGGCTCTGGCAGCGAAAGGGTTCATTTGCAGGAATTTCCTCTCACTTGGGAAAGATGGGAAATCTCTATAATGGGACAAAGATGACAAAAAATAAATAAATCTGACATGGATTATAACCCTCTCTTACTTTATTCAAAATTAGAAAAAACATTTTGCCTATAGCTCTATTTTAAGCACAGTCAAAATTCCTGAGCCCTGATGAAGTGGGAGTCTATTTGGCCCCAATACGTGAATCCCACTCCCCTCCCTCCCTTGTATAAATATGTACATAATGTTCGCCCTACCACATTTATCTATGTGTTTAGCTAACATTGTTTATTATGAATTTCTTCTAGGTTAAGGACCCTTACGGTCCTATTCCTCTTCTAGATATCCATTAATAGTAAGTAAAAAATTGGAAAAGCCTCCGCGCTTAGGATCAGGCAAGGTGTGCAGCCTCCCCTAATAGACCCCCTATTACTCACATTAATAGTAAGTATCCAATGTACCTCATCCCATCGTCAAATTGGTCACCCTCTATCCTTTTCCTCATTTCCCTAGTGACCCTCTGTCCCCCTTCCCCTGTCCTATTACCCCCTCCACCCATCCCCGCCCCCCTATATTTCCATTCTCATCTTTATTTCTTATTTTAATTTTTTCATTATGTTTAGTTTAATTTTTTTTATTTTTACTTTTATTTATATTAATTTATTCTTTATTTTTATTATTTCTATTTTTATGTATTATTTCCTACTCTCATTTTTATTTATTATTTATTATTTTTAATTTTTATTTTTATCTTTTTTTTAATATTTTTTAATTTAAATTAAGTTTAATTTTATTTCATTTTTCATTTAGAGGTTCATTGTCATCTTCACCCCTACATATACACCACATCTATCCCCCATAATTTCTCACCCAATACTCATTGTTCTTTTGTTCAACACGATTCTTTTAATATTTTTTTTAATTGTTAATTTAACGATGTTTGTTAAAACCCTCTTTCATTTGTAATCACCCAGTTTATAATTGGTACTACCAGATGTTCTCATAAGATTATTTTAATGTTATTTAGCAAGTCATTCTGACTCTTTAGCGCCTATTAATCCGCTAATGATCTGCTGGGAATGGTTGCTAAGGTTATGCCAGATATGTCCTGGCCACAACAGACTATTTAAACCTCTTCTAATAAGGCCACCTTCATATCCTGATGAAGGAGCACGCATGCTCCAAACGCGCACTCTTTGTACTCGGAAGTGACGTATACTGCCGCCCGTGAGCCGTCCTGAGTGGCTGGAAGCGCTGAGAGCCACCAGCATACCCGGATCCATCAGCTGCCTCCTAACCAGTGAGCAGATCGTCTTCCCCATGAGCCGATGAACTACATTATTAACCCCACATGCGCTGACATCTCATATATCTTGTGAGTTACCAATTGTCTTATGTGGAATAAAATGTCATATTAATGCTGCACTTAGATGGCGCTGCTCTCTTTTTGTCTTTGCCTCCTACAGAGTTACTTCTAGCCTGTCACGAACCGGCAGCCATCTACAGTCAGCTTATCTAAGAACATCAACAGTCCTTGTGCCACATATGAAACTCTCCATATGAAGTCCCTGTGATAGTCTTGATCACCCAGTCTCTTTATCCAGCTGATCGAGCCCACATGATCATATACACTTTCCCAATACGTGTTGACTTTTCTTCTGCTATGAACCGATTTTATCAATAAAACTTTGGACTTGTGAACATTTTTTTGACACTCTCATTGGACTGTATATACGTGGATTCTTAACTCTGGGTCCCCCTCCCTTTTTATAAGGGGTGTCCCCATTTTACGGAATGTTGCCAAGCCAGAGCCAGTATGTCCCAGGTTCTGGGGAGAACCACCCTCTCAATCTGTGCTGGTGGCCATCGCCTCCAGGGCAAAAAATGAGAGGAAATCCAAAATGTTATAGTCGCCAGAACAAGAATAGAATGGAAATTTGACTGGAGATCCATTTTAATTTACCACTTATGCAGTTTTTAAGGATCTATGCAGTCATGTAGACACACTTATATCCATAATTACCAAAATGACCATTTAAGTCTCCATGCTTGCAGATTTAGGATATTTTGGGGCATGTCACATACAAAAATATGGAAACTATAACCAAATTGCATTGACCCTTAGAGGATTTTAACGGAAGAGTATCTCAGAATATGGAATGAAAAGTATATATCACCTACTTTAAAGCAAGAACTCCCTCTAGCACATGGCAGCTGTGCATTGCTAACATCTCATCAGCCATTTTGACATAAAGTTTTGCTCCTAGGGTATTCCAATATATTTGTTGCCTCTCACCTGGCATTGAATCCTCTCCCGCGACGGGCACAGCCCTCCCAGTGGCAGCAGTATCCGGCATCCTTTTCTGGCTTCACGTGGAAATCATTAACATGATCCACTAATTCTTGCAGAAGCTCAAACAGGCGGTTGCACTGCAAGGTCAGAGGTCAAAGGTGAGCCAAGCCAAGGAATGCAGCAAGAAGACAAGAGGGGGAGTGTGTAGACAATTAGATAAAACAGAAGCAGAGAAAGGAATGTGAGACAGAGAACAGGCAGGTGGACATCTAAGGATGAGGCCTTCAGGGGGTGACCCTTACCTTTGCCCACTGACACACCAGTTGTTTCTGTTCCGTGAATTCAAGGGACAGCCTCTTCTCCTTGGGGGGAGTAAGGAACACCGATGGGGGTAGCTGGAGTCCAGAGCTAAGGGGCAGAAAGAACTGGAAGGGACTGGGAGTTGTGTCTCCCCTGCAGCGCAATGATGGCAAGTCCTGAGGGATAGAAGAGAGGTCAGGGCAGGATGAGATGGTTAGGGTCATATGTCATTTGAAGTAGAAATGAAGCACAGAACATAGAACATAATTTCCACATTTTCCCAATTCTTTAGAAATGTTGTTTTTTGTTTGTAACATATGCAGCAATTTGAGAATCAGCTGCACCTGTAGACCCAAGAGACTGTGACAGCCATATGATGTAATAAGGGACAGCACCAGATCCTTATGTCCTTGAAGCAGAACCGTCAGTCTATATGATTGAACAATATCTACACAATTTCCTTTAGCATTACATACTAGCATCCAATTAAGAAGGCTTACACAATACATACTTCTTTGCAAATGTAAAGTAAATTGTACAGATTGTTACATGTGTGAGTGTATGTACAACAAAATTTTTTTCTTTTTTAAATTTCAATAAAGTGGAAAGAATTAGAACCCTTGAAAGGCTTCTTAGAGATTTCATCTGGCTGGCCATGTTACATAGTTAGTAGGAATGAAGACACCAGTACATCTAGTTCTCCCTGGGTAGGTGTGTCAATATAATTTCTCCTATCCCTGTATATTGGGTTCACTAAGATGCCCATCTAGGAGGTTTTTTTTTAAACCGCTGACACCACTGATTGTGGGGGGGAATTCCACTTCCTTACTGCTCTAACAGTAAAAAAAAAAAAAACCCTACACAGTTTAAGGTTGAACCGCTTCTCCTCCAATTTCAATGAGTGATTGAGTGTCTTCTGAAGCTCCCTGAAACCAAATGGTTTCCTACCTATGCTGAAATCACCGCTGAGGTATTTGTACAAGGTGTCTTCAAAAAGTTTCTGCACTTTTTGTTTTCTACTCTAATAAATATAAAAAACTGCGGAAACTTTTTGAAGAACACTCGTAGTTTGGTAAATCATTGTTTCGCTTTTTCACAATGAGGAACATATTTTTATGGCCTACATGCCAGAAATGGAAATCATCTGAGGGGAGAGAGAAAGTCACTGGGATGGTGTGATTTTAGCAAGAACAAGCAGATTTATCACCACTCATCAGTAAGATATCTGTTCATCTATGACCATCTTAAAATACATCTGCCAAGAGAGAAGTATGTAGGCTGCTATTGGTGGTCTCCTCCTGAAAATGTGCCTGGTTTTATACTTCTAATGCCAGCCTTACACCTGAAGAATTTCTTTCCTTTGGAGTATAAAAACCACCCCTCTGGCCATTTGGCGGCACCTTCAACTCATTTCGAACTGGGCTTTTTGTTAGAGTTTCACATCACTGTGTAGATTTCCATAGATTGATGACTCTACTTCTAGAATAACTTAAAAAGTTCATTTGCATAGGACTAGTTAGGATTTTTCTCGGCTGGGAGAGAATTCAATGATAAGAAACTAATTCATTTATATTAGATTCATCAAAAACTTTCCATCCTATTCTTTCAATTTATTTTGGTCATTCCGTTTGAAAATAATTGAACAAACTTTCTAAAAATAATAATTTCCTAACATTTCCTTCAGATCAAGTCAGAAGTTCATTACAAGCATTCAGCAAATAAAAATGATGCAAAAGTTGGAATTCCTTTTCTTAAAGTACAGCAGGGGTGACAAACTAAATTTCATCATGGCCTTTATGATTTGGGGTGCGCTACATACAGAGTGCGGGGTTCAGGAGTGTGTTATGTACAGGGAGCAGAGTTCAGGATTATGTTACAGAGTGCAGAGTTCAGTAGTGAATTATGCAGAGCTATGGGTGAGATCCAGCAAGGGGCATGCTGAACTTTAAAAAGCAGCCACAGCCTAAGTAGAAAACCCCATGTCCTGTCAACGTGATGCAGAGTGGAACCCTTGCCCTCTGTGTGGAAGCAGTGTCCTATCTGCAGAGGTCTGACATGTCCCCTGCAGACTAAACATCACGGAGCCCGCACTTTGCTGATTGCAGAGCTATAAGTGTGACCCAGCAGGGGCCATGTCACACTTTAGAAAGTAGCTGCAGCCTAAGCAAAAAGTCTGTGTCCTAATGGAGACATTTGCCAGCACACCATGGATCGACAAGGTAGCGTCCAAACTGATTTTTATTGCATGATCATAACACAAAGCAGAGCAACGTTTCGGAACCACGCAGGGCCCCTTCATCAGGTATGTGAGCAAGCCAGTGTCCTGCCACCATTGGTCAGCGATCTCTCTGGAGAGGTTTGACATGCCGCCATTGGTGTGCACAGCCTATTACATTAGGGTGTGCACCCAGAACACAAACACACATGTGTTTATATCAGCAGAGCAGTGGATGGTGTAAGCAGAGCAGAGATTGGTGTCAGTAAGGCAGTGGATGGCGCCAGTAGTTTTTATTTTTATTATTTTTAAAGATAATTTTTTTACAATTTTATTTTTTCATTATTTTTTACATTATTATTATTTTTGTTTTTTACAATTTCTTTAGAAGCCTTGTAGGGGGGCTTTGGTGAAATATCAAGGGTCTAAACAGAGAGAAAGGCACTGAGAACAGACCTTCCCCATTCCCTTTCTCTGCAGCTTCAGCTGCACTGGACAGTGAACAAATTTGAAGTGCTCTTTGCTGAGCGGCTTCCTGTTCATTCACAAACTGAAGAGTAATAAACTTAGTTTACTATGCTTCAGTTAAGAATGAACACAGGAGTGATTGGTACAGATCACTCACTGTATATATTCATTCATCCATCCTGAAACATCTCCCACAGCAGTCAGTGGGAGAGGAGGGAAGCTGGCAGCACTGCAGGGAGGGGAATGTGGGATGCCAGGAAGCAGGGGGAATTGGCACCATATAGGGTGATTAGGGTGTGCCCAGACACACCCAGCACACCCTGTGCTACACCTATGCACACCCTGTGTGCATCCTGTGCGCACGCCTACTGAGTCAAAGCCAGAGCTCTGCAATCACAGAGCATAAGCTTTAGATTTGACTCAGTAGGTGGCATGCCAGACCTCTGCAAAGAGTCCACTACTTCTTCACATAAAACATTGGTTCTTGTTTGCAGCATCTTGGCAGGGGACAGGCTTTTCTACCACCTGTGGCTGCTGTAGAAAGTAAAAAAATATAGGGCATTAAACAACTCTTGTTTTAATGCTCTTGGAATGTATTGAGCTTATTTAAACTAAGAGTTCAAATGAGCTTTAATATAACTATATACAGTGCCTTGAAAAAGTATTCACACCCCTTGAAATTTTCCACATTACAACCAAAAACGTAAATGTGTTTTTTGGGGGATTTTATGTGATAGACCAACACAAAGTGGCACATAATTGTGAAATCTAAAGGAAAGGGATAAATGGCTTTCAATTTTTTTTACAAATAAATATCTGAAAAGTGTGGTGTGCATTTACATTCAGCCCCTTTAGTTTGATACCTCTAATGAAAATCTAGTGGAACCAATTGCCTTCAGAAGTCACCTAATTAGTTAATATAGTCCACCTGTGTGCAACTTAACAGGTAAGCTGCTCAGAGTTGATAGGAAGATGAATGGAGCCAAATACAGGGCAATCTAAAGCCTCGTACACACGATCGGACTTTATAAAAACTTTCCCGTGGATTTCAGTACAAGGGGCGTTGGCCGTGAATTTGTTAAGCATACACACGGCAGGACTTTTTAGGCAACAAACACGAACGTAATGACGTTTCAGCGTACTGACGACACTTCAAAAGAGGACGTTCAATTCTCCGACGCCACCCTTTGGTCAACTTCTGTATTGTTGTCTGATCTTTTGCATTGGTTCTGAGCATGCGTGTTTGTACTTTGTACTAAAGTCCAATGGTTTTGTGTACACACGATTGGACTTGCCGACGTCGGACTTTTGTTGCCGCCAAGTTTGTCTGTTCGCACAGCCAACATTTGTCCGATGAAAACCGATGGAGCATACATACGTTTGGATGTTGCCTTAAAACAGCTAATTTGCATGTTTGTTGTCAAAAAGTCCGATTGTGTGTATGGGCCTTAGGAAGAAAACCTGTTAGAGTCTGCAAAAGACTTGAGACTGAGGTGGAGGTTCACCTTCCAGCCGGACAACGACCCTAAACATACAACCAAAGCTACAATGGAATGATTTAGATCAAAGCATATTCATATGTTAGAATGGTTCAGCCAAAGTCCAGACCTAAATCCAATTGGGAATTTGTGGCAAGACTTGAAAATTGCTGTTCACAGACGCTCTCCATCCAATCTGACAGAACTTGAGATATTTTGCAAAGAAGAATGGGCAAAAATGTCACTCTCTAGATGTGCAAAGCTGGTAGAGACATCTCTAAAAAGACTTGCAGCGAAATGTGGTTCTACAAAGTATTGACTCTGAATACAAATGCACGCCACACTTTTCACATATTTATTTGTAAAAAAAAAATTGAAAACCATTTATCATTTTCCTTCCACTTCACAATTATGTGCCACTTTGTGTTGGTCTATCACATAAAATCCCAATAAAATACATTTACGTTTTTGGTTGCAGCATGACAAAATGTGAAAAATGTCAAGGGGTATGAATACTTTTTCAAGGCCCTGTACTACGGAGTCAGAGCCAGAGCTTTGCAATCACAAAACACAAGCTTTAGGTTTGACTCAGTAGGTAGCATTCTTCACAGAAAGCATTGGGTTTTGTCTGCAGCACCCTGGCAGGGGACAGGCTTTTCTACCTCATGTGGCTGTTTTAGAAAGTAAACAAATATTATGGGACATTAGACAACTCTTGCTTTAATGCTCTTGGAATGTATTGAGCTGATTTAAACGAATGCCCCGTACACACGGTCGGATTTTCCGACGGAAAATGTGTGATAGGACCTTGTTGTCGGAAATTCCGACCGTGTGTGGGCTCCATCACACATTATCCATCGGATTTTCCGACACACAAAGTTTGAGAGTAGGATATAAAATTTTCCAACAACAAAATCCGTTGTCGGAAATTCCGATCGTGTGTACACAAATCCGACGGACAAAGTGCCACGCATGCTCAGAATAAATAAAGAGATGAAAGCTATTGGCCACTGCCCCGTTTATAGTCCCGACGTACGTGTTTTACGTCACCGTGTTTAGAACGATCGGATTTTCCGACAACTTTGTGTGACCGTGTGTATGCAAGACAAGTTTGAGCCAACATCCGTCGGAAAAAATCCATGGATTTTGTTGTCGGAATGTCCGAACAAAGTCCGACCGCATGTACGGGGCATAAGAGTTCAATTGAGCTTTAATATAACTATATATCCACTGATAGGAGCTTATGAAAATGTAATGTTGGGACAGGTAATTCAAAATAAAATCACTGGCATGAGAACACATTAGAGAAGTGAGAGTCAAGATATTTTTGGCATGGTCTATATTTGTATGATGTTTGTGACCTTTGGGAAAACTTGAATAACAGCATTAAAATACAAAATGTGAGGGAAAAATGAATTGCATAAACTGGAACATATTTGTTACAGCTAACCAGATTGTAAACCTTTGCCACACACAAATGAGGTCCAGTTCTAACAGGTTTTTGTTTGTGCCAGAGACACTTCTAAACCCCATACAAGTCAATGAGATTGCAAAAGCAGCTTGGAGCAGGTTGATGCAGCTTAGAAGGAGGCCAAATGCAGCTTAGAAGGAGGTCAACTGCAAGTCCAACACACCTATATATGAATTATGAATGATGTGTCTCAGAGTTCAAATGCATCTAAAAACAAACTGCATTCCCCTATCGACACAAGCCATAAGCCCATCAACAAAGACCCTTAGGCCTCGTTCACACGCGTGTACTCTCAAACATATACTTGTGCGGGGGGCCATGCTTGTAATCAAGAAATCAAGTAATCCATGCATCCCCGTGCAGACAGTCCCATTCATGTCATTTGGGACACAGCGGCTGCACAGACACAGCCACTGCTCCCAATCTGACATCCGTCACACACAAAATGCACGCGATTTGCGTTCAGGGACCGGCATCCCACACAGCTGTGAAATGGGGAGCACTGGCTGTATCTATGCAGCCACTGCATCCTAACTGACATGAATGAGACACCTGTGCATTCCCTTGCAGGCATACACGACACTCACAGGGGTGTATATTTGTCTACACCTTGACTTTGCAATGACCTTAAAGCCCCATATACACACTATTCGATTATCTGCAGATTTTTGTCTTCAGATTTACCAAAACCATATAATAGGAGGTCAAACCTTAAGAGTTTCAATTTGTATGCAATCAGGCAGGCCTTGCACTACATGGTTTTGGTAAATCTGAAAAAAAAAAATCTGCAGAAAATCTAATAGTCTAGCTCCCTTGTTACCTCCTCTCATGCTCGCCTTCAGGACTTCTCCAGAGCCTCTCCCATCCTCTGGAACTCCCTGCCCTGGTATATCCGATCAGCCCCTAACCTGTCCACCTTTAGGAGATCCCTGAAAACTCACTTATTCAGGGAAGCCTATCCCACACCTACCTAACAACTGTCCCCGAGCCACCCCCCATCAAATCATTCCCTGTATCTATTACCTTTTGTACCACCACCCCCTCCCTTTAGAATGTAAGCTCTACAAGCAGGGCCCTCCTGTCCCTTTTGTATTGAACAATGGCGTCCCTGGGGGGGGGGCCAGAGGGGGCCCTAACCCCCCCAACATTATGCTGTGCCCCACCATGTGCCCCCCCCCCCCCCCCCCCCAATAAAAAAAATTTTTTTTTTTTTTTTTTACAAAAAATCAATGTCTAAGAGGGAGAGAGTCAACAGTCAGCTCCTGCGGGTGATTCCTCCCCCCTCCCTCTGCTTGCTGACACTGCATAATGCGAGCGCTCACACAACCACGGCCGCCCGATCTGCTCCTTCCCCTTCATCCTCATTGGCAGGGAGAAGAGCGAGTTGCAGGAAGGACTCCGCCAGAACTCTCAGTTACTGAAAAAACAGACTGATTTCTCCCATCCTTAGGACAGGAGAACGAGCCTGTAAATTCCAAGAGATGCCAGACCAGAGCAGTCAATAGCAGGGGCAGGACAGCAAGAGGAGGCTGGGGAACCCCATAGTGGCAGAACACCAGGGCCCGGAGGCAAGACAACCTTTGCAACCCTGATAGTCCTCCCAATGCTTTGGACCCTTATATTTTGTTGGTATGCTGGTGACATATATCTCTTGTTTTCTGCCACCCTGGAGGGTCCCAATACAGTAGGAAGGGAGCTCACTGCAGAACATGTGAAAGGGCCATTGTGGGGTCGTAGTAAAGGGCCCCAGTATATATTTATATATCTATATATATATATATATATATATATATATATATATACATATAATGTGCATTTTATAGTTGCCCCCCTACTTTTGTCCCTGCCCCCCATGTGCCCCCCCTAAATATGAAAGCTGGAGACGCCACTGGTATTGAACTGTACTGTAATTGTGCTGTCCCCCTCTACATTGTAAAGTGCTGCGTAAACTGTTGGCGCTATATAAATCGTGTATAGTAATAATAGTAATAAAAATAGTGTGTATGGGGTCCTAACAACTATATAGATTGTAATGACTGTAGCCAGATTAAACACTGAACACAAACCTTTAAATCTTATTTTTCAACAATTATGATTAGCACTATATTATATGATATACCAGTGTTTCTCAGCCTTTTTTTAGTCAAGGCACCCTTTAACCACTTCAGCCCCAGAAGATTTGGCTGCTCAATGACCAGGCCATTTTTTGCAATTCAGCACTGCATTGTTTTAACTGATAATTGCGCAGTCATGCAACGCTGTACCCAAACAAAACTTATGTCTTTTTTATGTCCCCACAAATAGAGCTTTCTTTTGGTGTTATTTGATCATCTCTGCGGTTTTTATTTTTTGTGCTATAAACAAAAAAAAGCGACAATTTTGAAAAAAACACAATATTTTGTACGTTTTGCTATAATAAATATCCCCAATTTTTTTTTTAAAAAAAGCACATTTTTTTCTTAGTTTAGGCCGATATGTATTCTTTTACATATTTTTGGTAATAAAAATCGCAAAAGGCGTATATTGATGGTTTGCGCAAAAGTTATAGCGTCTACAAACTAGGGGATAGATTTATGGCATTTTTATTATTATTTTTTTTTTTTTACTAGTAAAGGCAGCGATCTGCGATTTTTATCGGGACTGCGACATTATGGCGGACACATCGGACACTTTTGACACATTTTTGGACCATTGACAATTATACAGCAATCAGTGCTATAAAAAAATGCACTGATTACTGTGTAAATTCCACTGGCAGGGAAGGGGTTAACACTAGGGGGCAATCAAGGGGTTAACTGTGTTCCCTGACTGCATGTTCTAACTGTGGGGGGAGGGGAATGACTATAGGAAATGACAGATTGTGGTTCCTAGCTATTAGGAACTCACAATCTGCCTCTCCTCAGCTTAAAGAACAGGGATTTGTGTGTTGACACACACATGTCCCTGTCCTGCCTCTCGTGCCTGTGATTGCGACAGCACCCCTGCAATGCATCGGGCACGCGCCTGCTATCCTGCTTAAAGGAGCCGACATACAGCTACAGTGGTTTGTGGGATCGTGCCCAGCAGTGATACCAAACAGTGCCTGCTCATCAGTGCCGCCTATCCATGCCCATAAGTGCCACCTATCAGTACCCATCAGTGCTGCATTTTAGTGCCACCTCATTAGTGCCCTTCAGTGCCATCTAATCAGTGCCCATCAGTGCAGCCTCATCAGCGCACATCAGTGAAGGAGAAAATTACTTATTTACAAAATTTTCTCCACACAGATCACAGGAACAGAGCTGAGGCTGTCAATCCCCTCGAGATCCCTCCCCTGTCACCATTTTTCTATTGGTGTCAGGAAAGCTTGTCAGAAGTGATTCTTGCTGATAGCAGAGCAACAAAGCAGCAGACAGAAATAAAACTTAGTGCTCTTAGTTGAGACAAGTACACACAATAGAGCAGGGGTCTCAAACTGGTGGTCCTCCAGCTGTTGTAAAACTACAAGTCCCATCATGCCGCTAGTCCCATTATGCCGCTACCTGAGGGAGTCATGCTTGTAACTTTCATCCTTGCAATGCCTCATTGGACTTGTAGTTACGCAATAGCTGGAGGGCCGCCAGTTTAAGACCCCTGCTATAGAGGGATATGGTTTGTTAATATTTCATGTCTGAGGTTTACAACCACTTTAACTAAAAGGCAGGCTTGATCCACCCGATGGCTTGTATACAATTTTTTGGGCGATTCTTAGGAATTTTGCCAAGGCACACCTGAAGGCACCCCAGGGTGCCTGGGGACCCTGGTTGAAAAAGGCTGTAATATACTATATTAAGCTACAGTTAGGTCCATATACATTTGGAATATTTGGACACAGGCACAATTTTAGATTTTTTTCAAGTATTTACCAAAACATGTTCAAGCTATAGTTATATAATGGATATGGGCTAAAAGTGCACACTCTCAGGTTTAATTTGAGGGTATGTACATCCAAATCGGAGGAAGGGTTTAGGAATTACAGCTCTTAAGAATAGCCATCCCCCTTTTTTAAGGGACCAAAGGTAATTGGACAATTGAATCAAAAGTGGTTTCATGGCCAGGTGTGGGCTACTCCTTCGTTATTTCTTCATCAATTAATCAGGTAAAAGGTCTGGAGTTGATCCTAAGTGTGGTATTTGTATTTGGAATCTATTGCTGTGAACCTACATTTTGCATTCAAATGAGCTGTCCATGCAAGTGAAACAGGCCATTGTAAGGCTTTGAAAATGAAACAAATCCATCAGAGAGATAGCAGCAACATTAGGAGTGGCCAAATCAACAGTTTGGTACATTCTGAGGAAAGAAGAACGCACTGATGAGCTCAGCAACATAAACAGGCCTGGATGTCCACGGAAGACAACAGTGGTGGATGATCGCAGGATACTCTCTATGGTAAAGAAAAACCCATTCACAACATCCAGACAAGTGAAGGACTATCTCCAGGAGGTGGGTGTATTGTTGTCAAAGTCTAGAATCAAGAGAGTTCACAGGAGCAAATACAGAGGGTTCCCCACAAGGTGCAAACCATTCATAAGCCTGAAGAATAGAAAAGCCAGATTAGACTTGCCAAAAAATATCTAAAAAAGCCAGACCAGTTCTGGAAAACTATTTTTGGATGGATGAAACTAAGAATAATCTGTACCAGAATGACGGGAAGCAAAAAGTGTGGAGAAGGCTTGGAACAGCTCATGGTCCAAAGCACACAACGTCATCTGTAAAACATGGTGGAGGCAGTATGACAGCACGGGCATGCATGGCTTCCAGTGGCACTGGGTCATTGGTGTTTATTGATGGTGGGGGTTTCCTCCCGGTGCTCTGGTTTCCTCCCACACTTCAAAGACATGCTGATAGGTTAATTGGCTTCTGTCTAAATTGGCCCCAGTATATGAATGTGAGTTAGGGACCTTAGATTGTAAGCTCCTTAAGGGTAGGGACTGATGTGAATGTACAATGCATATGTAAAGCGCTGCGTAAATTGACGACACTATATAAGTACCTTAAATAAGCCGGATGAATTCTACAGTGTTTAGAGATATACTGTCAGCCCAGATTCAGCCAAATGCAGCAAAGTTGATTGGATGGTGCTTTACAGTACAGATGGACAATGATCCAAAACACACTGGAAAAGCAACCCAGGAGCTTTTGAAGGAAAAGAAGTGGAATATTCTGCAATGGCTGAGTCAATCACCTGATCTCAACCCAATTGAGCATGCATTTCATTTGCTGAAGGCAAAACTAAAGGCAGAAAGACCCACAAACAAAGAGCAACTGAAGACAGCTGCAGGAGGAGCCTGGCAAAGTATCAGAAAGGTGGAAACCCAGTCTTTGGTAATGTCCATGGGTTCCAGACTTCAGGCAGTCATTGCCAGTAAAGGATTCTCAACAAAATATTAAAAATTAACATTTTGGGGGCCTGGACGGACCGACCTGGACGGACCGACCTGGACGGACGCTTAGCCTAAGAGCTCTCCTCCAGCCCGCAGCTAATTAGGCCAAATTCGGGGGCCAAACTCACCCATCCATGGGCGGTTCACGCACAACTCGATCCTCCTCAGCTCACGGATCATCCCAACCACCGCCGGGCTCATCCTCGTCATTCCACGAGTATTTTAAACTGCCTGACATGCAGCCGGGCGGGCACAGTAAAATGGCGCCGGACACCGCATCTTACCAACAATGGGCCTCCACACCGCCGTCCCCGCGGAGAAGCCATCCACCACAGGAGCAACATATATCTCCTCAGATGTCCCCAAGACCTGCCGGGGTCCACTAGGCGGTGAGTCACCAACACCGCTCTCCCCCACATCCCGCTCGCACCACATGGGGAAAGGCCCGAGAATCAGCCTCCATTGCAGTACACACAGTGCACGGAGGCCTTCCCCAGACTACTGAGAGCAGCGTCAGACCCTGGAGTCCATGACACGGGCTCTCTCTGTCCCACCTCTTCAGACGCAATGGAGGACTTTCCGGCACTCCCAGGCCCCAGGCACACACAGGCTGCCCCAGAATCTGCTGGAGGCAGTGGGACACACTCCACCACCCTGGTGGGCCCAACCTCACCCAAGGCCCAAAGGCCCACTCGCTTCAGGGAGCACAGCCTTTCCGGGGGTCAAGCTGCAACCCCCCCTCCTATGCTCAGGTGGCATTAGCCCGGGCACAGCCTCCAAGAGATGACCCACCGGCGCCCATACCGCCGTCCCCCCACGCCACGTCGTGGTCAGAGCCCTGGGACCTCCCGCCATCCCGGCCTCCACCCCAAACTCAAGGCACCCCTGCAGTGGAATACCACCCACTACCCCCTTCCTGCCTGTTTCCAGGCCAGGACGGAGGGACTCACCCCCTTGGCAGGCCTACCTACAAGCCATCCTGACCAAAGAGGACTTCAAACAGCTCATAGCGGGCATGAAGGTCACCTGCCAAACTGAGATCCAGACCCTTCAGGTGGGCCTCAAACACCTAGCTGACAGGGTGGATATGGCGGAGGAGGAAATACAAGAGACCGAGTTAGCGGTACATCGAACCCAAATACAGAACTCGGACCATCGCCTCATGCTACGAGATATGCAACGTCATGTAGAGGACCTGAACAACAGGGGGCGTAGGAATAATATCTGTGTCCGAGGCCTACCTGAAACGTAAGTTGCTGAAGATCTGCAGTCCACACTACAGACACTGTTTAATGAAATTCTGGGAGAACCCGTAGACAAACATATTGAGATGGACAGAGCCCACCATGCCCTTCGCCCTAAGGACCCCGCTTCTAAACCAAGGGACGTCATTTGCCGAGTTCATTCCTACACCTTGAAAGTGGACATTATGCGTCCGCAATCTGGCCTTTGACAACTCCCTGCTGCAGATCTATCCAGACCTCTCCTGGATCACACTCCAAAAACGCAGACTGTTACAACCCCTCCTGCGCACCCTACAAGAAAAAAACATTGTCTACAGATGGGGATACCCCTTCAGTTTAACTGCCAGACACCAGGGAAAATCTGCTGTCCTATGCTACCCAGAAGATTTGGTTTCCTTCTGTGACACCCTGGGAATCGCCATGCCTACCTGAATGGGACCTAGTAGCCACTCCCCCTCCACCACCGGTGGTCTAGCAGCAGGTCCCCTCTACCAAATGCCCTAGGGGTCTGAACTCTTCCCGTAAATCACCCAAACACAAAACTGGCTGACTCCTTTAGGGGGCGCTGATTTTTTAGGTTTCCTATACCCCCCCCCCCCCCCGTGGTTTACCATCTGATAGTTCCTTTCTGGACTCTGGTCTACCTGTGTCTCCCCAACTGGACCCTTTTTTGATTCCCTAGTTGGGGAGTCCAATTGGAACTATATAGGCCCCGTGACTCCTAGGTTTTCGTGGACCTAATTGAAAATGTTTGATGTACTGACTAGTTGTGCTTCTACCCTAACTTTCTTTCTTCTTTCCAGATCTCTCTCCTTCTCTCCACAGACTGATTTCCAGCAAAAGCCCTGTCGGCCGCCGGCCCTCCTCCTCTTGATGCCACAATCCCAGACCTGGACATACCGCCAACTGATTCAGCTAAGTATCTCTGTAACCCACCTCACATTTAACAATGGCTAAGATAATGTCACTCAATGTCCACGGCCTCAACACCAACAAGAAAAGACATTTGGCGCTCTGAGAGTTCAAATAGTCAAGGGCAGATAGTATTATGGTGCAGGAAACGCATTTTAACAAAGGAGACTCCTTCACATTTGCTTCCAGACACTTCCCCCAGGTATATCAAGCCTTTAACCCGCGTAAGAGAGCGGGTGTTGCTATACTTTTTAAAAAAGGGGCCCCCTTCACCTGCACCAGCACCTACCTAGACCCGCAAGGCCATTTTATTATTATTCGAGGCCTCTGGCAGACGCAAGCCCTCACCCTTTGTGCCCTCTACACCCCGAACACACGCCAACACAGGTTCCTGCCCAAGGTCCTCACTCGCCTATTCCAGACGCCCCGCGATTTTCTAGTGATAGGGGGGATTTTAATTTATCCCACTCCACAACCTGTGACCGCCTTGTGGCGAGCCCCCAGGCATCACAAGCCCGAGCCCTCAGAGACTCAAGGCTGTTCTGCCAGCTCACTAGAAGTTATGCTCATTTTGATGCCTGGTGGGCTCTCCGCCTGGTGGGCTCTCCACCCGGGGGGATTATCAATACACCTTCTACTCTGCACCCCACCACACTCACTCGCGCATAGAGTACCTCTTTGTATGCATTCACCGAATCCGCGCACATACTTCCCATCTCCTGGTCTGACCACGCCCCTATCACACTATCCTTAAACCTAGGCACTCCTCTCCGCAGGCCTTACAACTTTAGGTCGAACAACCTCCTCTTGCAACATGTCCCCTCTAAAATGGAACTAGAATCCACCCTGCAACACAACTTCGTCGAAATTGACACCCCGGACATTTCCTTCCCTACATTGTGGACTGCCCACAAGGCAGTTCTCAGGGGCCGTTGTCTTGCCCTCTCTTCAGCTATGAAGAAAGATGCTAAGGCTGCCAGACTGCTAGCTGAAAAACAGCTAAAGACCCTGGAAGCTAAGCTCCAAAACTCACTGTCCATTCCACTCCTTAAACAAATAGTTCACGTACAAATGACACTTCGGGACCTAGCGATGGGTCAGGTGGAAAAAGCACTGATCCACCTGAAACAACTATATTACGACAAAGATAACAAAGCACAATTACTCCTAGCCAGGAAGCTGGCAGACCGGGCCCATACATCTACACCACATCAAATCAAAAACAGAAAGGGTGACACACTGACCCACCCTCAGGACATAGCGAACACATTCGCTGACTTCTACACAGATCTATACAACAAAGCGGAGATACCGCATAATACTCCGCCGCCTGACTTAGTCAACTGTATGACCCAGTATCTCGAGCGGGTCGGATTGCCCTGACTTCGGGATACTGACCTGCAAGAACTGAACGCCCCCATCTCCGTGAAAGAATTGGCGTCGACCATAAAAGCCCTCCCAGCCCACGAATACCCCAGACCGGACGGGTTGCCGTACGAGTACTACAAGACCTTCCTTCCCTTCCTGAGTCCACATATGACCAAATTGTACAATGCTTTCCTTCATCAGACCCCCGTCCCGAGCGATATGCAAGGCTCTTTCCTATCCCTGATACCAAAACCAGATAAGGACCCGGCCTTATGCGCCAGTTACAGACCAATAGCCTTACTTAATTCAGACCTAAAAATATTCACAAAAATTCTTTCAATTAGATTGAATGTAATCCTCCCCGCCTTGATACAAAAGGACCAAGTGGGCTTCGGCCCCCTGCGCCAGGCAGGAGACAACACTAGAAAAGTTATTGACCTAATCGATGTGGCCAATAGAGACAACTCAGAATCTGTGATCCTGAGTCTAGATGCAGAAAAGGCATTTGATTGTCTGAGCTGGCCCTTCATGATGGCTACACTGCGCCACATGGGTTTTAGGGGACCCTTCCTACGGGCGGTACAAATCCCTTCACCACATCACTCACCTTCTCGATAGCTAATGGCACCCGCCTGGGCTGTCCGCTCTCCCCCCTGCTATTCGCACTGTGTGGAGCACCCGGCGGCGGCCATTAGGGGTAACCTGGACATTCGGGGGATCCCGGTAAGGGGAAAGGAATTTAAAATATCTCTATTCGCAGATGACATCATCCTTACTCTGACCCAGCCTAGGATTTCCCTACCCAACCTCCATGCCGAGTTAGATAGGTATGGGGCACTCTTGGGGTACAAAACAAACGCGTCAAAATCTATGGCCCTTCCAATTAATGTCCCGGAGGATGAGGTCAATCACTTACAGTCAACCTTCCCCTATAGATGGGCACGTACCTCCCTCAAATACCTGGAGGTTTCTATTACCCCGTCTTTCAGCACACTGTATCAAGCCAATTTCCCTCCCCTATATTGGTTGATTAGGGAGCTCATCCAAAAATGGAAAACCCATCGTATCACCCTTTTGAGGCGGATCTCGTCCATCAAAATGGTCATCCTTCCGAAGCTCCCCTACCTATTTCAGACATTGCCCATCCCAATCCCTTATGCCCATCTATGCAGACTCTCAGAGTGACATGCTGAGATATGTCTGGAACTATAAAAAACATAGGATACCCTCCTCCGTCATGACCGCGTTGAGTACAGATGGGGGCCTGGGATTTCCTAATTTCGTTAGGTACTATCAAGCGGCCCAACTACGAGCAATAGTCTCCTGGTTCCCCCAGAGGTCCTACAATAAATGGACAGGGATAGAAAAAATATGGTTAGCCCCGGTACACCCAAACAGTCTCCTCTGGAACACGAATGTGGAGGTGGACCCGGGCCGACTATTGGGATCGATGTCCCAGCTCCGACAGCTTTGGCACAAGTTGTCACATGAAGGCGAGCTTAAGTCTGAATGCTCACTGATTAACTCCTTTCTTTGTAACCCCAAAATACCGACTAGCCTCACCCACCAGATGTCCTGGCCGTGGGCCTTACGGAATTTATTCCACTTTGGCCATCTGGTGGACCTTAGATCCCGGGGGCTGTTGACATTCTCAGAGCTCCAAACCAAGCATGACTTGCCACGACAGATGTTCTATAGTTATTTGCAGATCAGACATTTTGCCCAAACCATAGCCCCGCACCTGCAATTCTCCCCACCCTCTCCATTTGAACGGATCATGCTAGAGGGGCGAAATCACAGAGGATTGATCTCAGACATATATCAGATCCTAAATGCATACCCAATACCAACAAGAGGTAAACATGCATACACCATACGCTGGGAGAGAGAGTTAGGAGAGGAACTCCCAGTGGAGGCATGGCAGGCAGTCTGGAGGCAGGCGGCCAAAAGTTCCCTATGTACCCTCTACAAAGAAAAGTCGTATAAGATTCTCTTTTTTTGGTACCCGACCCCAGCTGTACTCCATAAAATTTACCCCTCCACCTCTGACCGATGGTGCTGCCAACGAGACAGAGTCTCTCTCTTCCACATTTATTGGTCATGTCCTCTCATAGCCCCGTTCTGGAGTTCGACCCAACAATCATTAACCCGCCTCTTTGGGGTTCCAATACCTCTCTCGCTTAAATTTTTCTTGTTTAGCCTTTCCCAACCAAAAATACCTAAACCATGCAAGAAATTGCTTAGACATATTCTCACAGCAGCCCGGTGCCTAATAGTCCTTAATTGGAAGAAAAACTCACCTCCATCTCAAGAAGCCCTGTACTCCAGAATCAAAGATGAGGAACTCATGGAAAAAATGACGGCCAGAATACAGGATAGGTTGGACGAGTACAATGTGGTCTGGGAAAGGTAGCATCTCCGGGAGGACTTGCAGTAAGCCGGTACAGGAGCTGAAGCGGTAATCTACTGCCCTCTTTACCTTACTCTTTCTATCTTTCTGTCTTTCCCCCCCTTCTCTTTCTTCTTCCTTAACGCGCAGACTATCTCTGCAAGGTTATATGTGATATCAGCTCTAGGATACTGTATATTGAGTTGTGCTCCAAGGACACTGCTGCTAAAAGAATCAGGTTATATTTTGTAATGCTTGTGCATACAGTTTACCTCCCTAGCATTGCTGTGTACAGACTTCACATTGCCCTTTTCATACACTTGCTATTGTTGTTCCTTCACTTCTGTGTATTGTTAACCTTTTCGAGATAACCAATAAAAAAAACGTTAATTGAAAAAAAAAATGAACATTTTACTTATGATTATATTCATTTGTCCAATTACATTTGAGCCCCTGAAAATGGGGGGGGGGTCTGTGTATAAAAACGGTTGCAGTTCCAAAAATTTTTACTTGATATTTATGTTCATCCCCTTGAATTAAATCTGAAAGTCTGCACTTCAAATGAATTTGGATTGTTTCATTTTACTTTTATTCTGGTGGCATACAGAGCCAAAAGTATGAAAATTGTGACTGTGGCCAAAAATATATGGACCTAACTTTATATTACAACAGCAGTTCTGGATGTGCATCTGGCTGATTGTCGAACAAAGTAATGATTTGCATAGCTCTGCACATTGTCCTGAAAGGAGGTATAATCCTCTTATATCTGGGATATTTGATGGAACAAGACATGTGAATAGCTTCTGTTATAAGAAATCTTTACTGTGCTACGCACAAATTTATTTGCAAGGCCTTTTGATTCCTTTAGTCCCTTGTCACCATAACTTGTATGGTTTTAGTTCTCACACTAACTTGTAAGGTGTTACTATCTAATCAGTTATGATTATATGATATTTTTTATCACAAATCATGACTGACACCATGGTAAAGAAATTCATTATAATGAAAGCCAGGCAAAATTTTTCTGGGATCGTCTTATTCTACAATGTAGGTCTATCTTTCTACTAAAAAAAACTATTGCACAATGGGATATAGTGGAAATACAGAAGGTTTCCCTCCTATATGACATCAATGTAATACACAACAGATACAAGACTGAGACTTACCAGTATGTTATCCCCTCCCATCATCCTCTCTGGGGATAAGGATGCACGGCTGGGGGAGTCCATCTCAGAAGGTGGGGAGAGACTAAGGTCCACCACTGGAGGAGAAGAAAAAGGTGAGCTGTCCCCATCCCGAAAACGAGGCAGGTACCCTGAGGATATCAAAGCGGAGAGGTGTTAGTGGTGTGTGGCAACAGGGTTCATGAGAACAAAAGTGAGCCCGCAGGTGATATAGATAGCTCTAGGATCAAAAAGGTCAAAGGGCTCAAGTATAACTTCCTGTCTGAGCCAGAAATGCTGCCAAAGTTGCACTGAAATCCCAAGCGGCATTATCAGCCCTACCTTTGTTCTCTCCTCTTTGACTACAGAACATCTCCTCTTCTCCACATCTGTTCTGTAGCGCAGTAGAGGAGACTGGGGCATGGCTGACAACACTGCTTGGGATCTCAGAGTAGAAGATGCACTGTGTTGTCATCTTCCTAGAGGAAGCTAGACACACACTGGATTTCTGGCAGGATGAGCAGGTACTTTCCTATACTTGCACTGTTTTAAAATATACAAAACTCAAGTGAATGTGCTTGTATAAGAGAGGCAGAGTGGCTTGCTTAGTGTGCTGCAGCAAATCAAAGGGTTTATTATTTAGGTCCTTTCTTCTTTGAGTTCGCCCTATGATCACACCCTGCTCTTTTCATAGTTCCTGCTATGTGACAGGAGTAGTGATGTCACTGCTCCAATCTGATAATCACCAGCTGAGGTGGGGGGAACTCTCTACAGCCTGAAGAACTGGTAAGCAAAATGACTAGCCTTTGATGAGTCTGCAGAGGAAAGCTGGAGAGTTCCTATCTATGCCAATCCACAACCCTGCCTTGAGCTACATTGCCAACCTAGTCTCACAATTTAAGCCCAACTGTCCTCTTCACTTCTCCAATGATTTTCTTATCATCGCCTCCTTATCACCTCCTCCAATACTCGCCCACAGGACTTTTCCAGGACCTCTCCCATACTCCGGAACTTCGTACCCCAATCTGTCTGGGTATCTCCTACTCCATCTGCCATTAGCCCATACATAAAAACTCATCTCCAAAATTAGGTTTATTCCAAACATAAACATAGTACAAACTCATTTTGGGGGCATACATGGCATGAGGGCTTGTGAAGATATGGGATCAAAAGGTGAAGACTCATAAGATATTTTTTTGGGGAATAGTGTATTAACACAGTCACATTCAGCAGTTGGTGTAAGTGGCCTGTTTGCTGTGTTGCTCTTCAAAAACCCTGATGAAGGGGGGTGTCTGGCCCCTGACACGTGTTCGAGTTTGTACTAATTTTATGTTTGGAAAAAGTTCAATTTCAGACCTTTTGGTATGTGGAAGCTATCTAGCTATTATCTGGTTGCCCCACAGGGGTACCATCAGCATACCATTGTCATTATTATAAACTTAACCTGTCATCCGTCTTCCCCTTAAGGCTTCAGCGCCATCTATCCATCCCCTAATTAATTTCTTTATTAACCAATATTATTTCTTTGTTTCATTTATTGATCATTATTGCAAACTATTTTGTCACATAGAGAAAGAGGGTCATATAGGGGTCGTTTGGATGTAAAAAATATTTCAAGTGATATTTTATAGTAAAACGGTTGAGAAAGACTGATTTAGACAGATCACTTGGTAGGGACTGAGAATATAAAGCGATCCCCTGGTTAAGGCAAGGTATAGAAGAATCACCTGATAGGGCTGAGAGAATAGGGGATCATGTGGTACAAGTGAGGACAAAAAAAGTGGGGGTGAGGATATAGTAGGATCACCTGGTAGGGATAAGGATATAGTGGGCTCGTCTGGTAGAGGTAAAGATATAATGGGATAAACTAGTAAGAATAAGGCTGTAGTGGGACCATTTAGTACGAGTGAGGACAAAGAAGGTAGGGGTTAGGATATAGTAAGATCATCTGGTAGGGGTAAGGATTTGATTGGGCTTGCCTGGTAGGGGCAAAGATATAGTGGGCTCACCTAGTAGGGGTAAGCATATAGTGGGGTCACCTGGTAGGGGTAAGGGTATAGTCGGCTCATCTGGTAGGAGTAAGGATATAGTGGGATTACCTGGTAGGGCTGAGGGTATAGTGGGCACACCTAGTAGAGGTAAGAATATAGTGGGCACACCTGGTAAGGGTGAGGGCATAGTAAGCTCACCTGGTAGGGGTAAGGATACATTGGGAACACCTAGTAGGGGCGAGGGTATTGTGGGATTATCTGGTAGGGGTGAGGGTATAGTGGAATCACCTGGTAGTGGTGAAGGTATAGTGGGAACTCCTGGTAGAGGTAAGGATATAGTGGGCACACCTAGTAGGGGTAAGGTTATAGTGGACACACTTGGTAGGAGTGAGGGCATAGTAGGCTCACCTGGTAGGGGTAAGGATATGGTGGGATCATCTGGTAGGGGTGAGGGTATAGTGGGATCATCTGGTAGGGGTAAGGATAGAGTGGGATCACCTGGTAGGGGTGAGGGCATAGTAGGCTCACCGGTAGTGGTAAGGCTATAGTGGCATCATCTAGTAGGGATGAGGATTTAGAGAGATCATCAGTTAGAAGTAAGGAAATAGTGGGATCATCTGTTAGGGGTAAGGATATAGTGGGCTCACCTGGTAGGGGTGAGGGTATAGTGAGATCACTGTGAGGGTTAGGATAAAGGTGAAGCATTTGTGGGGGTGAGGATATAGATAAAAGGGAATCACCTGGTGGGGGTGAGGAGCAGATGGGAGTAATAACAGTTGTTCCATCATCACGTATCATCAGCTCATGGTGCACAGTGCGTTTCCTGGGGCTCCCTCCACTCCGATCTCGTTTCTCTCTTGCTGCCCGCAGCTTAGATATACTGAGCTTCAGATCCAGGGGCTCATCCAGTGAGTGCATGGTCACCAGCTACACCCAGAGCACCCCCAGCTGTCCTTGGAGAGAAGAAGAGAATTAGAAACAGCCTAGACAGCTTTACTCACATCAAACATATGCAGAGCATTGCATCATTAACCTTTTCCTTTCCACAGATATACAAAGCATCTCCCTGCAGTATCAAGTGCAGTCAGTCCAACAGGGAAGCAAGGGTTAAAGATCCTTGTGTGGATCTGTCAGGGAAAGGGTGCTACCAAATGCCACGTGTGGTTTCCTGATGGATAAGGGATGGGGGGTCTAGGATCCCCCCCTCTTTTTTTAAATGTTAGATGCCCCCCCTCTCCTAAGGGAATCTGGAAAAGGGAGGGTCACCCAGTTAGTGCCATGTGGGGATAAAGGCGTGCCCCCCCCTTGCGCCACCCCCATCCTGGGCATAGAGCCAGCCACGGCCAGACACTGAGGAATGTTAGAAGGCCTGGGAGCACTGTAGAGTGGAGAAAGAAAAACGGGAGGGTGGAGAGACACTGGAGGGGAGGGTGAGAGAGGACACAGAACGGAATGGGGGAAGGACACTGAACTGGAGGGGGAGACATACAAAGACGACTGAGAGGAGAAACAGTGGAAGGAGAGGAAAGGAGGGAAGAGAAAGGAGAGAAAGAGATGGCAATCCATGCAGAAGCTAATTAGGTGGCAGGTTGCCGGAGGCTGGGGTAAGCACATGAAAGTGCATAGGAAGTGCTTAGAGTGGAAAATAACATAATACCATCGTAAAACAACACACTACACCAAACAGAGTTAAAAAAAAAAAAAACATAACCATCTGTATTAGGAATAGCATTGCCTTTTTGAAACAAAAGGTAATCACATATCAGCACTTAGTACAGAAACCAAAAATGAGAATAGAGATATTAATTTAATGGCAGAAATCCAGGACACGGTTTTAAAATTAGTAGCTGTTGAAATCACCAAACATAACCAGTTTTCACCTCTTTTCCAGACAGATGCACAACAATACAGGCCAGAATGTGGCCCCCTCCAATACATCATGGCACACCTTACATACAGCGGAATAGAGGAGGATCTTGCTGCACCCTGGGATCAGATTGTCCTAACCTGGTTATGACCTGATCAGCAATACTGTGCTAAGGAGGAAGAATGGTCACTTAACAAATTCTGATTACTGCATCTATTTGTAAGTGGTTGTGGGGGGTAGGGTGGGGGTTGTTTGTCATGTCCTCCATATCTCTCGCCTCGTTGGACACCAAGCAGAGGTCACATGAGAGGCCTACCCATTGTGGGTTCTTCTGGCTACACTAGACACCTTGAACAGGGTCCTTCTTGCTACACACGGGGTACTTTTACTTCATGCCATTTTCATCAATGCCCTGGGACAAGGTTGAGGCTGCCGTGGAGTGATACTCAACCTTAAGGCAGGCCTCTACTCTCAGAGATGAACATACACTGTGTACACTTGCACGGTAACTGTTCTCCAGTCAAATCTCGGGTCCCTGTGACAATGTACATCTTGCATTTAGGAGGGATACGGTGAGTCTTGTCCCCATCCACCTGTTTAGTGTTTTCCACTACCATTCCCCAGTAGTGGAGTCGGCCCCCTCTTACGCGCACCCTGCGTGGGCTCCACACATGCACTTGATTTAACTCTTGAACTTCCGTACCTCTGTACAAGATGGAGACCACTGCAGCGTAAATCTGCTCCCGCTGCTCTGGGAGACAGATCACTGGCAGAAGAAGTGCCAACAACATCTCCCTTGCTGTTCCACCTATAACAGGTACACGCTATTGACAGGCTGC
The DNA here is from genome assembly GCF_042186555.1 of Aquarana catesbeiana. Classification (NCBI taxonomy): domain Eukaryota; kingdom Metazoa; phylum Chordata; class Amphibia; order Anura; family Ranidae; genus Aquarana; species Aquarana catesbeiana. Next base: position 104,478,781 of record NC_133329.1, on the reverse strand, counting down.
TGTAAAACATCCGTTACCCTAGGTAACAACTTGTGTCTTTACACTGCTCCACTCCACACTGTTGTTTTCATACCCCAATGTCTTTAAGACCCACTCAGTAAACTCTGTTGTGTCGCCGGTCACTTGCATTACACCCCTTTTAGTAACATCAGACCAGGCAAGAACAACATTTCAAATGCTTTACTGGCATTCCTCCAGGGCCCCAGATGATGTCCTATGGGCTGAAATGCGCATTGGGCGGAACCTACGCACACAACACTGCCACGTTTCTTTGGAGTTGGAACCTTTGCTGTACAGCTTGAAAGTGTTAATTTTGTTTGCGCTTAACCTTTTTTTAATATGTGTTTACATTAAAGAGTTTAGCCGATTTACACTATGTGGCTTTCCTTGATTTCATTCCATGTGGATATTCGATTATACATATGGTCACCATTGTCCTTACTAATCTTGGAGAGAAAGCCAGCCTGACTTATTGGAACCAATGGGTGTGAACTGAATGCTCCCGGTGAAAGTATTTATAACAGGCGAATCAGACTCTATTGTGGGGTTCTGGTAAGAGTGTATTTCCTACAATGGTGATGGCTCACATGGTGACTACGTTAATGGAGCAGCACGATCTCTGCACAATATCAGTGATGTTTTCTTCAAGAGATACATTGGATTTGGACTATTTCTTAAACTCTATTTACCTTTGCCAGGTTCCATTTTGATATGGAATTTTGTTTTTAGCAACTTATTTTCACTATGTTAGCGCGGCAACATATATGATACATATGTTTATTTAGTTTATCCTACTATTGGTTGTCAGCAGCTGTGTTTATCATCACTAGTTACACCAGTGTTTGTTGTATTCCTCCAGGGCTAGTGTCTTCGGGGGAAACCAAAGGTTCTGATGACTTTACATTCCAATGGTGATAAGCAACATCCTTCTGCTCCTCGTGGGTGTCATCGCTGTCTCTCTCCCTTACAGGAATCGGTCTTACCTCTCAACTAGGCCTTTGTCAGGAACATGCTTTTGGAGGTAACTTAAACCCGAACCGACCCTAGCTTTCTTTCTCAGGGGATCCCTGGACCACTGTCTCATATTTATGTCACAGGATTAGTGGGCCAGACCCAGAGAAGAACCTGCCAAAAAGACCAAAGAACCGGGAAAGGAATTAAATCCTACCGTCCCGCATCTAACTGGCTATTTTAACCTGCTTACATATTGATGGCATTCAAAGGCATGAACACACCTATCTGTAATACAACTACAATAGGAGTATGATATGGAACCATTTAATATTCAAAAGAGCCAAGTGGTGTTATTCTCTTAAAGTGTAACTAAACCTTAAGATAAAAACAGTATGATAACTGTATGTAACTCTTTTCAGCGGTCTCATTCTTTCAGTCTTCTTTGCGGCAGATTACATTTTTTTTTATCTGTTTTTTTCTTCCAGTTTTTCAACTTCCAGTCATAGGATGACAACACTCTCTGAGTGGCTCCCTAAGCAGCATTGCTGCCCTAGGATGCATGTGCTCTGTGGACTCCAAGCTGATTTCCCGACACACAGCGCACCAACACTTACATCTTGGAGTCCACATGGAATGCAAGGATTCCTGGGGTACCTACTCTATCAAAGCGGGATATGCATGATGACTTTCCAAGCAAAAAAGGTAGGTACTGAGAAGACCACATCAGCTGGGGACAGTCTGTAATTGGGCAGGGAAAGTCTAGGTTAAGGTTTAATAAGCCTAACTGTACAATTGCATTTTTTACCAGATATGTGCAGTAATACCAGATATGTGCTGGCGACCCGCTCCCGCTGTAATTTGACACAGCAGGAGCCAATCAGCGGGTCTGGCATCCACGATGGCTGCCTGGAGTTACTGATCGTTCACAGGAGAGGCAGAACGGCGGTCTGCCTATGTAAACAAGGCAGACCGCCATTCTGTGAGGGAGGAAGATGGAGATCTTGTGTTTCTGCTAAGCAGAAACACAGATCTCTGTCTTCTTCCAGTCATAGCATTCTCCCCACAGTTAGAAAGCATTTCCTAGGAGCACACCTTCCCCTTTGATCACCTCTGATGTTAACCACTTCACTGCCAGTGTCATTAGTACAGTTACAGTGCATATTATTTAGCACTGATCACTGTATTAGTGTCACTGGTCCCCAAAAAGTGTCAAAAGTGTCAGTTAGGTGTCCAATTTGTCCACTGCAATGTCGCAGTCCCACTAAAAATCGTTAATCTCTGCCATCGCTAGTAAAAATAAATAAATAAAAATTCCATAAAAATATCCCCTAGTTTGTAGACATGATAACTTTTGCACAAACCAATCAATATATGCTTATTGGGATTTTTTTACCAAAAATATGTAGCAGAATATATATTGGCCTAAACCGATAAACTGATGAAAAAAATGGATTTTTTTAAAATTTTTTATTGGATATGTTTTATAGCATAAAGTAAAAAATATTACTTTTTTTTTAAATTTACAATATTTTTTTGGTTATAGCGCTAAAAAATAAAAGAGGTTATCAGAGGTGATCAAATACCACCAAAAGAAAGCTCTATTTGTGGGGAAAAAAGGGTCATCAATTTTATATGCATACAGCGCCGCACGACCGCACAATTGTCAGTTAAAGTAATGCAGTGCCATATCGCAAAAATGGCCTGGTTATGAAGGAGGGTAAACCTTCCGGGGCTGAAGTAGTTAATAAACCTGTAGTACCCTTAAGACAACAGGCAATCGGATGTGAGGGAAAGGAGATGATGCCTTATGCTCTACAGAATGTAGACAGTTAGTAAATTAGGGAGAGGGGCATTCATACTTCTGCCCCCTGACCACATGGACACAAAGGAAGATGCAATGCTTTGGTTACCCCTCAGATTCTGACTGCCACTGCACAGTCATTCCATTATACTTTTCCCTTCAAACTCTCTTTTATTGCCAGAATGATGCGGTTACATGCACTTATAAGCGTTTAGACACATTGGGGGTTATTTACGAAAAGGCAAATCCACTTTGCACTGCAAGTGGAAGTGCAGTCGCTGTAGATCTGAAGGGAAGATCTGAAATGAGGGGAAATCTTGCTGATTTTATCATCCAATCATGTGCATGCTAAAATGCTGTTTTTTATTTGCCTTGCATGTCCCCCTTGGATCTACAGAGACTGCACTTCCAAGTGCACTTTCAGTGCAATTTCAAGTGCAGTGCACTTGTAGTGCAAAGTGGATTTGATTTTAGTAAATAGTTGCCATTGAGTATCTAATCTGCCCCTGGATACACAGATTTCTATTTTTTATAAATGCAATTAAACTAAAAGTTGAAAGTCATTGGTTCTCTGCTCGTTGAAGACCAAGAACTGAGTGATCAGCGGCACCTCGGCAGTGGACAGCTGCAGCTGGGATAGGTGCTGCAGCCATCTAGGTGAGTATGCATGTTTGTTTTTTTGCTTCCCGAACCTCAATTTTAAATGTATTCCTCTATAGCTACATATAAATTCATATTATATGCACTAAATACCTTTGCAAACCCAGATATTACTTTATGAGTGTAGTGATGACATCATCAGCCCATCAGAGAAAGCTTTGTATTCATTGGTATACATTGCTTCTTCTGATTGGCTGACCGCCGATCAGATAGACTCTACTGTGTTCTGGGTATGAGACAGGAAGTCTCGGCTCAAACCCAGAACACAGTGTGGTATGCTATATGTAGCCGCAGCTACATGCAGTTTATACCGCACATCCAGCAGCCTCACATGTTAGTGAGGAACATAGTAAAGTGTAGCAAAACTGGAGTTCAACTTTAATTACAGGAAGCTCCTGCACAGAGGTAATGTTTCACACTGGATCTCTGCATGGATCTGGAAGAAATACACAAAGCACACCAAAAATCATGAAACAATATACATGCTTCTTGTATTTAGATAAGTGGTTTTCAACCACCAGTCCATGGCCCATTGCCAGGCTGCAGCCTCCCTCCTGGACCTCAAGCCATCTGCAGATCCTCTCAACCTCTCACAGTGCCCTTAGGCCTATTGAGAGTCCTGAGCCCCCACAGTGCTGCCCAAACTCCCACAGTGCTTCCCAAACCTGCAACAGTGTCCCCCAGTGCACCCATTGCCCCTGTAGTTCCTTCCAGTCCTCCCACAAAGCCCCTGCAAAGTCCCCAGCCTCCTAAACATACCCCCAGTCCCCTCCAGGAAAACATACCCCACAGTTGCTCCACACTCCCTCTAGAACCCTCATCCCTTACAGGGCCACCAAGTCTGCTGCCGAGTCCCCTTATCTCATGTACAATCCTCACCCCCAGCAATAATACCCAACCCTATCCAAAGCCTTCCAGAATTTCCATATATATTTTGTATTCCCATACTTTTATTGTGTATACATTTATTTTGTGTGTTTCTTTTGGGGCATGGAATTTGCCGGGCCCTGGCCTCAATAAGGTTGAAAACCCCTGATTTTGACAATATTGGCTTACCTTGCAATTCATCTTTTAAGGGGTTGTAAAGGTAAAAGTTTTTTCACTTTAATGCATAGAATGAAAAACATCCGACAATACCGCCCCCCCCAGCCCCCCCGTTCTACTTACCTGACCCCTCGAAAGTCCCGCGCTCGCCCCCCAACATCCTCTTCACCGCTCAGCCTGGCCGTTGATTGGTTACAGTGGATGGATTGAAAGCAGCGCAGCCATTGGCTCGCACTGCTGTCAATCACATCCAATGATGCGGCACGCCTGGGGGCGGGGCCGAGTGATACAGTGAGCGGCTATGGCCACTGGCTGTATCACGGGAGCGCGCCCGCAAGCACTCAACACCATGTGAGGGAGCTTGCATGAAGGTGTTGAGTCCTTGCGGGGGGGAGCCAAGACAGCCGCCGAGGGACCCCAGAAGACCAGGTTCGGGGCCACTCTATGCAAAGCGAGCTGCAAAGTGGAGGTAAGTATAACATGTTTGTTATTACAAAAAAAAAATTATCTTTAGTGATCCTTTAATTATTAATCTAAATGAATTGATTATTCCTTTTATTATCAGTATAAACATCTGAATGTAGGTTGCTGTATAAAGTATAAAGAAGCACCTGCTAAGATTTTGAAGTAGCACCCTTTGGCTTTTTTTTTTTAACTCTGCTAGTCAGAATAGGATTGTATATACAGTGGGGACGGAAAGTAATCAGTCCGTCTTAAATTTTCCACTCTCATTTGCTCTGACATGCACTGTGAGCTGTAAGGTCTTATATAGACAGGTGTGTGGCTTTCCTAATCAAGTCCAATCAGTATAATCAAACACAGCTGGACTCAAATGAAGGTGTAGAACCATCTCAAGGATGATCAGAAGAAATGGACAGCACCTTAGTTAAATATATGAGCGTCACAGCAAAGGGTCTGAATACTTAGGACCATGTGATATTTCAGTTTTTCTTTTTTAATAAATCTGCAAAAATGTCAAAAATTCTGTGTTTTTCTGTCAATATGGGGTGCTGTGTGTACATTAATGAGGAAAAAAATGAACTTAAATGATTTTAGCAAATGGCTGCAATATAACAAAGAGTGAAAAATTTAAGGGGGTCTGAATACTTTCCTCCCCACTGTAAAGGATTGTAAAAAGAAAATGTTGCCTTTTATTGCTTGAACATGAACTAGATGTCTTTTTTCAACCAGACCAACTACGTAACCATGTACGATTACATTGTAGCTCACAAAAGACAGCATAAACAGTGTCAGTTGGCTCAGAACAATGTCAATGTACATGTACATATATAGATGCCGTAATGCACCCTGGGGCCACTGGCAGACAAAGAGTGACAGTGTGTATCCAGCTGTGACACAGGAGGAGTGGGCATAAGTGGTGCCAGAAATGACAAGGTAGAACTGGCAGGGGAGCAGGGAACACAGGGGCACAGAACGGCCAGGTGCACCGACATCCGTAGTTAGCAAACATGCATCCCAAATGTGGACGATGGGTGTTTATTTTGAACTCCAGTTATCCTGGACAAATGCATCCAAAAATATGGGTCAAGAACAGAGCACTCAAGTTGAAAGGATAGAGATTGCAGGGTGCCCATCTTAATGCTTGCTTCTCACATCCTGATATGAACACATAAAGGTTTTTATACCTTCCATTATATCTAGCCTAAAGCTGGCCTAATTCTGAAGTCTGTGAAATGCACTGCAGCCAGAATCCACATAGCTCCCCATATGTGGGGTGGTTGGCTATGCTTTCCAAAACCTTCGCTATGAAAATTCCCCTCTTTCTGCTTGTCTCCAATCAGATCTCAATCCATTCAATCCAATCTCAAATCAGAATCCAGCTTCAACATTAGGTTTGTGATGAACATCTAAAGCTGGCCATAGATGGATCGAAATTTGGATGGTTCAGCAGGAACCAACCTAATTTAGATCCATGTGTGGTTACCCCTGCTTAGCAGAAGTCATTCTAATGGGGTTGTTGGAAAAATTTTCTTGACCAGCAGCCACAGCCAATGATCAGTGTATTCTGACAGTGGAGAGTCCCTGCTTTCAGACTACAATGTCTAAGCGAGGAGGATTCCTCTATTCTCGTTGATTGTGTGGATGGGGAATCTATTCGTTTTTTCGGCTGAACGAAAAAATAGATCTATCTATGGAAAGCCCTAGTAAGCCTGTCTCAAACTTTATAACATGGAGGAACCCTTGAAATAACATTCTAGTCTGAGGGAACTCTTGCTGATAATTGCTATATCTGCAGCTCAAGTTAAGTTATTGTGAAGGCAAGTGGTAAGAATACTTCTTACAAGTGTTGTCCTTGGAAAGAATAAACCTATTCCCTCACAGATAGCTAAAAAGATAATTTTTGTCAGTGGTTGCTCATTGATAACGGAACCCCTAACAACCTCTGAAGGAACCCTAGGGTTCCACAGAACGCTGGTTGAGAAAGGTTGATCTAAGAACTGATTCTTTATGTATGTGAGAGACTAGAAGGGTTGTAGAGTGGGTGTGTTCAGGAACACTTCTCCAGCATTGCAAGCAGAAGTAAGGTTGACTGAGGCTTTACAGCAATGTCAAAATTAAAGACTGAATCACAGAGCATAGGATTTCCCTGTAGGCATTTCAATGCCTAACTTCTAATATTGACTGGAGTGTACCTTTAACAGCTCTGTGTGAAATTCTAATTCTAACATGCAAATTATCTGTTCTCCCGGGGCAGACATTTGGATCACTCCCACCATTACAGAGGTGGAGTACAGTTACAGAACCATTACAGCAATGGAGTGGCCATTTTTTTCCTCAGAGTTCTTGTTTTTCTGAACTCATACCATGGTCATGTTATATGGTGTTTATGGGTGAAAAGTGTGTTTAGCCTAGTTTTTCTTTTATTACCTGTATCAGGTAATCAGGCCCAAATTGACTCTGCAAAGATTCTGCTAGAATCGTGACCAGCCATTTCGAGAATTCCACAGCTCCAGTGAGACCAAGAACCAAAAGACAGCATTAGCCAAGTATATAAACATTGGCATTGGGTAATATGCACAACAAGGTACTGCCTTCTTTAAGAATTCAGCAGTGCCAACCAAGTAACAGAAGCAGTATTACCAAAATACATTTTTTAATCTCTTGCAACCTACTGTATGTTACACATATATATGGCAACTAGGGTTGCCACCTCATCCCTTTAAACCCGAACACATGTGAATTACACAGGTTCTATGGCTGATTAAGGTGGTAATTAAACTCATGCCTTATCTGCATTAAATTAGCCGTAGAACCTGTGTAATTCATTTGTGTTTGGGTTTAAAGGGATGAGATGGCAACCAAGAGAGTGGGCTTTAATGCCAACAGGCCACACATATGCATCTCCCAGGGGGGCCCAAGGTTTCTATGCTGAGATTTTGCTAGCTGTGTGCTCCCAGCACAGTAACCACAAACTATCAAAGACAGCTCCTGGGCTCTAGTAATGATTGGGAGTCAGTGAGACAGGTTCCTGCTAAAGATCTGCTATAGACCACTGCTGTTACAGCCCCTTTACAAATTAAAGTGGAGTTTCAAGATTTTATTTATTATTTTAGTCCTTCTCCTGTATTGAATAAAAATGCACTGAAGTTGTACTTACCCTCCTCCAGCTCTATCCCCAGCTTCCTTCTCTGTCTAGCGCTACTGATCTTCTTCGGACAGAACCACAATCACATCAATCTGCTCATTTCCCATGTCCAGCCTGTTGGTTACACACTCCCATTGGGTGCATCATCACACAGGCTGGGCTCACAGTACTGAGAGACACTCACACGTCATAATGTGGGAATGGCTGGAAGAATGCCCACCACCACCAAGAATGAAGAGGAAGCTCCAGCATATCACCAGACAACTAGAAGACTGCAGTAAAAAGGTTGTCTTTTTTAAATTAAATAAAACATATTTGGGGTAAGTGGCGGAGTATTAAAAAATAGCTGGGGTTCTGCTTTATTGCTCCTATGCCCACTACTTACTGCTGGTTTCTAAGGGTTGCAGTTTGGGTCACCTTGTTATGCTTGGCCAAACTTTCCTCTAAGTGCCTGTTGTCCTGAGGCATTTGCCAGTGATTTTAATTTTTTTTGTATTGACCACGTCTCATTTGGTCCTGCGTGACCCGATACCTTCAAGTCACACAGGACAGTGACTCAGAATAGGTGCATATGACCTCTAGTATTTCAGTTGTCATCACTGCCCATATAACTTCATTTTAGCCAAAACATTTTCTAAGTTTTGAATGGACTGGGGAAAGTTTAGACCCTTTGTGGGGGATCCAAAAAGCAGTTAAGACACTTTTCTGGTGAAATGACCCCCTTAAAATGGACTGCACCTAATTCAGAAAAGCCTTATGACAGTTTTGGTAGAAGATTTGACATGTGCCCCTATATTCAGGTAGTTCTTATGTCTGCCACTCTAATAATCTGTTGCTATGCTTGCGATAGATTCAAAAAGCATTGAGGCCAGGTTGCACATAAGCAAATTGGCGGTAAATAGGAACAAACCTGAGTTGGCATACAGAGAGATGTAAGTGCTCAAAGTGGGGCATTTTGTGCTGGGAAGTTTTCATGAATGTGACAGCTTTCCACACAGGACTAGTGGTTGCTAAGACGTCAGCAGCCTCTGGCTTCCTAGTGACCATTTATTCATACCTGACCCTATTCACTCACGGATGCTTGCTCATGTCATTACTCAAATATAGCAATGACTCTATTTGGGTAACAAAAGGAATCTCCTGGTTGGCAACTGAATGGTGCCGCAGGTATATCATTGTTTGCTATGATGCTGTTGGCTGCGCAGCTGATGACTTCTCAGCAACCAATGATGCTGTACTACTGGGGATGAACATTCACTGAGGACACATCAACCTCAGTGCCGGCCCTCACCATGCCTCCAATAAATTCATGTATCTGTCTCTGACAAGTACATGCATTTGTTGCAGGCACCGACATTTATCGTTCAGAGGCACAACAGAATTCTAAAGATTGTTGTAGACGCTATTTAATGTTGAGGAAACTTTTCCCCACTTTCTGTGCTGCTGACCCGTGTCCTACCCTGACACACATGGGGGAGGTTATTAAATCTGGAGCATGCAAAATTTGGTGCAGCTCTACACAGAAGCCAATCATCTTTCAGGTTTTATTGTCAAAGCCTAATTGAACAAGCTGAAGTTAGAAGCTGATTGGCTACCATGCACAGCTACTTCAGATTCGGAGTGCTCCAGATTTAGGTAATCTCCCCCATGGTGTCTTCAGGACAGGAAGTGAGGAGAGATCTCCCCAGTTCGGACACAGACAGCAATAAACACCTCAGAAATATTCTAACCCTTCTCCACCCAATCCAAAAAAGTTTTGGCTTTATTGCTGAACAGAATAAAGAAGCTTCTTATGACATACAACATAATGTTTCAAAGACAGAATCATTGATGATCTTTTGAAATATAGCACAGCTCTATATTTACATGACAAAAAAAAAATAGCTTGGCCCTGTGTACACAGGGGAGCTCAGAATCTAATCTGGCAGCCACTGAACAGTGCCTGATTCCAAAGGCTGGTAAAGCCAAATCATGGCTCAGTATAGTCAGTTGGTCAGCACATGTCCCCACTTGCTGTACAATGCACCGTCTCAGAGATTACAGCATCTCACAAAGCTGGAGTTAATTTGGATCATCCCGCCAAAATTTCAGAGGAATGCAGGGCCGATGTCACAAGGGCTCATACGTCTACATACAGACGTTGTGTGTACACACCCAAACATTGCCCACATAAGCATCAATTTTACAACATTTTTCTAAGGTTTAAAAAGGATGTCTCTGGAAGCATTTTCTTTCTACGGCGCCCCACATACCTAATTTTGTCTTTTTTTTTGTACTAGCAAAATTATGATTACAGCTAAATTCCTTAGATTCATTATGTTCTAAATAGACAAAAAAGATTAAAAAAGAAAATGTTTACTTAACCACACAATATACACGCCCATCATAAACAGTCAAAAAAGGCCCAAGCTGTAGAATTATTTATAATTGCACATAAAAAAACATTGGAAGTTCTTATTGTTATATAATTAGGGACCAAAACTTGGGCCTCACCCCTTAAGAAGGGCAACCTCGATAGACATCATCTCCCACCATCATCTTCTTCCTCCACCTTCCCTTCCTTCCCCGTTTTTCACAATGCCCTTTTCCTGTTCTGTTCCATCCCTTTTTTCTCTATTTTCCCTATTCTTTCTTAATTCTTCTTTCTTTACCCTCAGCTTATAACTCTTTATGGCTGACCACTGGTCGTCCAGTTTCTAAACCACCTGTTGTTCCTCCCCCAGCAACCGTCATAGTGGAATCTAAATTTGTGTTATCCTCAAACCATTTTGCAAAACCCTTCAAAATTTAGTGCACCATTTGCCGTGAACAGACATGTCATGCTGTAAACTCAGTTACTGTATTCTGCTGATCTTTCCCATATCTGTAACCCATTGGTGCTCCTGCTTCAGATATACAGTACCTTGCAGATGTCTGAATCTCTCTTATACCTGTATCTTTTCTATATTACAAGAAAAAAAAAAAACAATTTAGTGCACAAAACTGACATTTTTAGATCTGGTTGGAAACAACTGAATTTCCATGGCTGAAAGATGGGTGGGTATTATTATTGGGATGAAAATCAAGCAAGAAAAAAACATATTTCGGCTGTGAAGAAGTTAAATGTTCTCCCACAAAAAAGAAAGAACACATTTTCTACTGGTTACAGACCAAATCCTAGCGAGTTTGAACATGCCTGCTACATCCATTCAAGAATGTCCCCCCTCCTTTTCCCAGATGCAGTGCAACCACGGCAGACCTGGACCAGCTATGCAGAGACCTGTAGACAAATCTCTGGTGATACCTGTATGTGCCTATGCATGTCACCCTATGTATACACATTTGAGGATCCCTCACATTTTCCCCTGAAATTTCACTGCAAATCAGCTGAGTTTTTTTATACAGTAACACATGGCCCTAAATCGACTCTTGGCTACCATAATATTATCCATAGGCTATAGCATTTACAACAATTTGTATCCAACTGGACCACACACCATAATTTATTTTAATAAAAAAAACAACATGGAGGCGTGGCTGCGGCATTAAGTGGACGCGCTTGTGCTGACTTCCATCCGACCCACTCTTAATTATCGCTCATGCAGCAGCTCACAGAAGGACACAGTCCGCCAGAAGGGATGCTGTTGAAGCGGAGACAATCCCCGCAGCCCTGGCGGACTCCTCGGCTCCAGCTCCCTGGAGGCGTATTTCATCAGCGGTGGCTGGCCACATGAGTCCCGATCGAAGATGGCGTCGGGTGAGTGCTCCTCAGCCGTACGTGCGGCATCTCCGATCCCCTCACCGCGGCTGCCTTCCACTTCATCTCCTCCCCCTTCTTCATCGGGCTCCCCTGGCAGCTTAATCAGCAGTCTGGATCTGGGCAGGACCCGGGAAGGCAGCAGCTTGGCTGCACGTGGGACCCCATACATGTTTTAGCAGGGCCACCCTCGCCACATCCATCCGCCCCCCCCCCCACCTCTGCTGGGAGCATGGACACAAGAGAGGCCCTCGGGGACAGTGACTTGTGGTCCAATATTCTTACCCTCCCTGATTTGGAGTGCTTTGTGGCCCAGATGGAGAAGGCCCTCAGACAGGACATGAGGCCCTGCAAGCAGATACAGCCCACATTGGGCGTAGAGTGGAGGCATCGGTGGAAGACATCACCCCTACCATGCAAGCTCTGCAGACACACTGCAAAGTACAAGACCACAGACACTGACTTTGCTTGATCAACTGGATGATGTGGAAAATCAGGGGCCTGCTGGAGGCTACAGCACCTAGGGACATAGTCCTTACTTTCCAGGGAGTGTTTAAACAGATCTTGGGCAGGGAGGCACCCGATTACATTGAAATCGATCGTGCCCATAGGGCCCTCAAACCCCCCTCAGATGACCCGGACAAACCCAGAGACATCATTTGTAAGCTGCACAAATATTCCCTGAAGGAACGTATCATGTACCATGTTAGGGGGTCCGCCACGTGGAATTTGATGGAGCTAAGCTGTCCCTATTTTTGGATCTTTCCAGACGCACACTGATGCAGCGCAGAGCCCTTAAACCCTTGCTGGAAGTCCTGCAGGAGGCCCACCTGATTTATCATTGGGGATTTCCATTCAGCCTCTCTGTCACTAAAGATGGTCATCAGGTTACTTTAGAGAACAAATCAGATCTGCCCCATTTTCTCTCCCGCCTTGGCCCACCTTTGGTGGACATTCCGGACTGGCGCACTTCCTCAGAGGTTCCGGTTCCAGCTAGCCCACCACCTAGTTGGACTAAGTGGCGGTGGACCGACTGGCAGACAGCAGGGGGGGTGGGGTTGGGGGAGTTTGAGTTGCCACCGAGGGGGGAGGGGGGGTACGCTTGTTTACCACCTCCCCCAAACAAAAAACCACCAGCCGTCACTGCTATAGACCGATCTTGTTGGTAAACACTGGCATTAGGATTTTGGCGAAGATATTAGCGAATTGGCTAAAGCCCATTTTACCGTTGGTAATTCACTCAGACCAAACAGGCTTCATAGCTGGGAGGGAGGCTAGGGACAACTCCATCTAAGCTATACAGCTAATCCATTTGGCAAATTTACAACAGACCAGTTCACCCTACCTTCTACTGTCCACTGATGCTGAGAAGGCTTTTGACAGGGTGGATTGGACATATCTTCAGGCAGTGCTGTCTAGATTGGGCCTTGGCCAAAACATGCTTAGGTGGATAGGCTCCTTATACAGTTCTCCGGAGGCTCGGGTCAAGGTGAATGGAACTCTCTCTGGCACTTTTACGATACGGAATAGGACGAGAAGGGGTGCCCCCTGTCCCCGTTTTTTTTTTGCTCTTACCCTGGAACCGCTGTTAAATATGATCTGGCTAAGCCCTAACATTAAGGGGTTTTGGGTGGGGACGATAGAACATAAGCTGTCAGCGTATGCTGACGATGTACTATTTTATTTAGTTGACCCGCCAATCTCCCTTCCCAATTTCATGGCTGAGCTACAGAGATTCCATTCCCTTTCCAACTTTAAAATCAACTATAGCAAGTCAGAGATTCTCCCTCTTGCTATTCTCCCAGATATGCCCTCCCAACTACAAGCCTTCTTTTCTTTCACATGGTGTAGTTCCTCTTTGAAATATTTGGGTATATTTATCCCAGCCATATTTACACAGTCATACACCTGCAACTATGAACCTTTCCTTTCCACATTTAAAGCTGACCTACTACGATGGAATCGTACCACTTTTTCATGGATGGGCTGAGTCAGTATCCTGAAGATGAATGTACTGCCAAGAGTCCTCTTTTATCTACAGATGGTGCCTATATCACTACCCAGATCTTTTTTCTCGGCCTTCAGCAGTCTGTTCTTGAACTTTATCTGGCATGGCCGGAGCCCCCTTCTAGCCCTACACACTCTGCAGCGTCCTAAGGGTGTTCCATCCATGCGGAGTTATTATGAGGCGATTGCTTTACAACGGATATTAGAAAGGCACTATTAGACATCGCACTACTACCAAATCCTGGGTCCCCCTTTAGAAATTTTTAGCTGGACTTAACCTGTCTCATGCTCCGTAGCTCCCCTGGGACTGCCGAGGTTTTTCAGACTTCATGTCTCCTGTCTCTGTCCATGTGCTGCGTGTGTGGGGCACCTTAAATGCTCAGGGGCTACTGTCGCCACCTATGTCCCCACTTGCACCCCTGATTAATTTTAGGGGAACACCTCTCCTACCTCTGCACATGGGCAAGGGATGGAGAGGCACGGTGTGGAAGGATCATACATGAGCAGGACCTAGTCTCATTGGACTGGCTCCATTCCCAGTTTGGCTGATTTCCAATGGATGAGTGGTGCTACAGACAGTTGCATCATTTTGTTCATAGTTTACCTCATACCATTAGGCGCCCATCTTTCCTGACTCAGTTTCAGAAGCTGTGCATGTCTGCAGACCCAGTCGCCCACTCTATCTCAGTGCTCTATGAGATGTTGCATTCTGTTGAATCTCGGAGTAGGCCAGTAAATATGCAGGAATGGGAGAGAGACCTGCGGCATACGTTTACAGAGACTCAATTGGATCACTTATACAACCTTAACCACAAGAGTTCTGTGGACACAAAGATGCAGAAAAATAGCTTTACCCTACTGACCAAGTGGTACAGAGTTCCGGCCACTTTGGCCAGAATTGGCGGTCTCAGAATTCTGTTGAAGGGACTGCGGGCTTTGAGGTACCTACTTACACATATGGTGGGAGTGCCCCAGGCTTAGACATTTTTGGCAAGATATCAGAGCCTAGATAAAGGTTATACTGGATATTGATATGACTGACTCCCCATTGGAGTTTCTACTTCACGTGCCATCTATTCCTCTTAGCCACTACTGTAAATCGGTTCTGCCCCACCTTTTAAATGTTGCCAGGCGCCTAATTTCTGTACATTGGAAGTCAACACATATTCCTGGACAACTTGATTGGATTTGTCTGGTTAATAATATCATGGCGGTGGAGGAATGAGTGGCAAAGTGCAAGGACAGATACGAAAAGTTTTATAGTGTCTGGGCCACCTGGATATATTACACCTCTAGTGCTGTACAGGTGCCATAGTTTATTACCTCTAGATTCTGTCTGCCTCGGTCTTTGGTGCCGGGGACCCGTAAGGTAATAATTTAATATAACGTTATTGAGGCTGAGACCTGCATGCTACAGACCCCAGAATATTTGTGCTAATACTACTTAAGGTTTCAGATATAGTGCTGAGTGTTTTTGTTCTATTGAGCGTTTGGGTTTTAAGTATTTTAGTATTCATAGGGTCTATGGCCCTCCAATTCCCCCTTCCTCTTTTCCCTATCTCCTCTCTTTGCCCTTTCTCCCAGTTTCTATACTCTCACTTACCTTTTTCTCATTCCAGGTCACAATAGGTTCACAGTTTACAGTAATGTATATGGGTGCATAGCCCTAGCTTGGTACACTGGTTTATAAGCACAACCCCCTATGTTGTTTAGGTATAAAAAAGGTGGAGTCATATGATGTTTGCAACTGTATGTACCAAAGAACTTTCGGACACTAATGTCGCAAGTTTAATTGCTTTTTTGTATGTTTTTGTTTTTTTTCTTTTTTGGTTTGATTACTTACTTACTGTATGTCATCCCTTTCTTTTTGAAAATGAAAATAAAGATTATACTAAAATAAATAAATAAATAAAAACAACACTATTTTTTTTTTTTTCAGGGGGGACAAGACACTCAGGACCACCTAGCAAAAAAGGCCTGGCAGACCCTGCTCCTCTTGATCAGCTGAAGCTTGCCAATGAGTATTAGACGGGGGGTGGGTTGGCTCTCCTGAAGACAAACCACCTCAAGGCATGGCAGGAAGGAACCTGATGGCCTCACATTCTCCCTCTAAACTTTAGGGAAGGCCTGAAGACCCATACCTTTTATTCTTGAATAAAAGATGACACAAAAATAAGCGCAGAGACCTACAAAGTAAGACAAAAATAAAATAAAAGTGCCAATGTGCAATCCAGAGTTTAGGCCATGCGGCCTGGTAACAAAAATTGTCCCAGTCTCGGCCTAAAGACCTTGTTCAGAAAAAAAGCACTTAGTGTCATGGCCAAGTGTAGTTTCACACAGGGGAGCCCCTATAGTGCTACTGGGAGTGGCGTCCCAGGGGGTGCTTGACACCATGGGCCCTCTGCATTCCCAGCCCTCAGCCTCAGCCAGCACAGTTCAAATCAGGAGGCATTGGGTCCCTCAGAATCCTCCACATTAGGGTAGTATTGCCGACCCTAACCTCACCCAGTGGGCACCTTATTTGCATTCCTTCCCACAAGGAATATCCCTCAGACCCCCATCATACCAGCAGTGATGCTACAGAGCAGGGTTTTTTTTAACTAGGGTTGCTAGGGGTTCCTTGAGCAATGAGCAATTTCTGCCTCTCAGATAAGTTCCCACTGACACCATTGATCTTTTTAGCTATCTGTAAGGGGGTAATTCTTCCCAATGACCACAAGTGTAAGGAGCATTCTTCCCACTGACCATCACAATAATGTATCATGACTTGTGAATAGAGTATTTTTAAGCAGGGTTTCCCAGAAAGTTATTTCAAGAGTTTCTCTGTGTTGAAAAAATTGAGAAAGGCTGCTATAGAGCCAGCCATCCCAGCCAGAAGGCCAGAACGACAACAGAGCACCCCTACTGGACACTGATAAGAAAGGATACTAAACTTGATCTTAGATACAAAAAACACAGTCACTTCCAGCGCTAATAGGTCTTCCAAGGTGTGGAATAACAGATGTCAGATAAAATGGTGGTGTGAAAGGTATATATGGTATCCAAAACTGGGTGGATGCTGCCTTCCTCAGATGGGGTAATCCGAAAGGAACTACAAGAAAAACAGAAATGGAAGGCATGCACACCTAGTGCATTACCAAAGATAATTTATTAATACAAATGTTTTATATAAAAGTGGGTACTCGCGAAAAGCAACTGACAAAAGGCCATAAAAACAATGTATGTACATGCACAGAACACAGGGTACAGCTAACGTGTTTCGGGGGCGCACCCCCTTCTTCAGAGCTTTAGTTTTGGATACAGTTTAGATGGATTAGAATGCTTGTCCAGCCTGTCCGTGTCCCCGTTAGGGAAATTCACCCTTTCTATTTGTCCTGTTTACCATTATCATTGAAAGTGAAAGTAAAGAAAATCCCAAATTTTAGGTTGTCCCCAGAAAAGAAATAGAGGGGAAATCTTCCAACGGGGACACTAGTTCTGGTGACCTGGGGGGTCCTTTGCGGGGATTTACTCACACTTCCTGTATGGGACAGGAAGTGATGGGAAATCTCTGAAATGGGACACAGATGGCAAAAAATTCTGACAGGGGTTAGGCTTCATGTACACTTGGCCATAATGTATGCGGGAAAACGCGGGAAAATCTTGCTGCAAAAAAACGCTAAAAGCTCCTAAACTCAAGTTTAGGAGCAGCTAGTGTACATTAAGCCTTATAACTATCCCTTACTCTATCCAAAATGTAAAAAAAAAAAATAGTTTTGTCTATAGTTCTACTTGAAGGAAAGGCTGGAGGTCAGCTTTAGAATGTATAATTAGCCGCTGGCCTAGAGTTTTGCAAACGTGGGTAATTCGGACTAAGCAAATGAAGTCAGCTGCCTAAGCAGAGGTCACCTTTGGTAAAAACCACACTGCAAATCTTAAATGCAAAGATATAAAATATACAGTGCCTTGAAAAAGTATTCATACCCCTTTAAATTTTCCACATTTTGTCATGTTACAACCAAAAACGTAAATGTATTTTATTGGGATTTTATGTGATAAACCAATACAAAGTGACACATAATTGTGAAGTGGAAGGAAAATGATAAATGGTTTTCCAAATTGTTTACAAATAAATATCTGAAAAGTGTGACATGCATTTGTATTCAGTCCCCTTTACTTTAATACCCCTAACTAAAATCTAGAAGCAAACACATATGTAAGTTGTGAGGTATCACCGTGAATGTTAGAGTGAGAGCTGTAAAAATGTTTAAAGTGTCGCCTATGGAGATTTTTAAGTATCGTAGTTTGTCGGCATTCTACGAGCATGCACAATTTTAAAACATGACAAGTTATGCCGCGTACACACGGTTGGACTTTTCGACAACAAAGGTCCAACGGTCTTTCCGACGGACTTTTGACTGAGTTACGACGGACTTTCGACTGACTTTCTAACGACCGGACTTGCCTACAACCAATCACACCAAAGTCCGACAGATTCGTACGTGATGACGTACAACCGGACTAAAATAAGGAAGTTGATAGCCAGTAGCCAATAGCTGCCCTAGCGTCGGTGTTTGTCCGTCCGACTAGTAGACAGACGAGCGGATTTTTCGACTGGACTTAGTCCGTCAGAAAAATTTGAAGCATGTTCCAAATCTAAAGTCCGTCAGATTTTCGACCGAAAAAGTCCGCTGCAGGTCCGATGAAGCCCACACGCGGTCGAATTGTCCGCCGGACTCGGTCTGTTGGACCAGTCTGGTCGAAAAGTCCACTCGTGTGTACGCGGCATTAGGTATCTATTTACTCAGCGTAACATCAGATTTTATATTGTACCAAAAAATGTGGTTATATATTGTGTTTTTTTGCATTAAAATTCATCAAAGTAAATTTTTTCCAAAGAAAAACTGCGTTTGAAAAAACGCTGCGCAAATATCATGTGACATAAAAAATTGCAACGATCGCCATTTTACTCTCTAGGGTCTCTGCTAAAATATATATATATAATGTTTGGCGTCAAAGTAATTTTGTAGCAAAAAATACAGATTTTTACTTGTAAACAAAAAGTGCCAGAAAAGGCCGGGTCTTCAAATGGTTATAGCACCCAGCTGCATAGTCCCACTCCTAGCCTTTCAATAGGGGATCACCTGGGCTTTCTCACTCCTCCGAGATTTACAGATTACCTTAGTCCCCTGGACTCGCCTTCTCTCCTCAGCTCTCCCAGTCATCCAGATTCACTTAACTGTCCTGACTCTCTCAGTCCTATGGGTAAGGAATCTCTCCTCCAACATGGAGTGCAGTCTCCTGAGTAGAGCACCTCTCGTAATGGGAGTACGCCTGTCTATTGTATGGAGCACACACCTGTCTCCTGAAGGCAGCCCTGAGCTATGGCCAGACAGCACTTATAAAAAGTGTTCACACCTCCACACCCCCACAGCCTGCAAGTCTCCAGTAAGACCTGGACACAGTATTGGAGGCTTCATCCCACCCAAAGACTCTTTGAAGCCTCCAGACTCTGGACCCTGTACTAGAAAACTGAAAACATAGTCTTCTCCGCTCAGACCCAATACCCTGGAGCCCCACACTCTGCATTAGTGCAAACCCTGTGTCAGTTTTCCCTATGCTTACACAGTGGCAGGGCCTAACACTGTCACAATGTATAGAGTTGCGCCTGTTACTGCCAGCAGAGAATATATAGCAATATTTTACGTGATAGGCTCATTTGAAGCTGTGTGCATGGAACCTAAAAATTATATAGTGATGGGCAGCACAGTGGTGTAGTGGTTAGCAGAACTTTCACCTAGCAGCAACAAGGGTCGCTGGTTTGAATCACGACCACAACACCATCTGCTGCCTGGAATTTGCATGTTCTCCCTGTGGCTGCGTGGATTTCCTCCCACACTCTAAAGACATGCTGGTAGGTTAATCAGATCCTGTCTAAATTGGCCCTTGTATATGTATGAATGTGAGTTAGGGACCTTAGGTTGTAAGCTCCTTGAGGGTAGGGACTGATGTGAATGTACAATGTATATGTAAAGTGCTGCGTAAATTTATGGCGCTATATAAGTACCTGAAATAAATAAATAAAAATATAAAATATAGTTGGATCATAAAATTTACACTGGATAAACGCAAAGGACTAAATAATGTAATATGAGTTTCTGTTGTTTTGAGGAGGTAGGGAATTCTGTAGAAAATGTACGGCATTGATAAAATGTCTTGGTGAAGAAAAACCATAAGAAACCATGAAAGCTGCAGAATATCACTGGGGCATTGAGGTCATGGGGGAACCTAATAAGGTTTACTCCAAAACAACTGCTTCATTGCATACAAATTGAAAGTGTTTAGGTTTGACCTCATATTATATGGTTTTGGTAAATCTAAAGGAAAATTGTACAAGAAAATTGTATAATGTATGGCCAGCCTTAGTCTGTGTCCACTCTAGGAAGATTCACTTTCCCTAACCTGCAGATCAATGTCACTGTGAATGAAAGTGAGAAGAAAAATCCTACTTTTTTAAATTGCCACCACAACAGGAATAGCCGGAAAATCTTCCAATGGGGACATTTGATCCTTCTCTTTTCCTGCTAAATCTACAAGACAGGAAGTGGATAGAGATATCCCCCCATGGTTCACAGATTACAAAAAAATCCAGACAACTTTTAGTCATTTCCTACTCTATCCATTTTTGAAAAAAAAAGTTTTGGCTTTAGATATGGTATGTGAAGTCCTGAAACAGAAAGCAATCTATCACATATAGAAGACATTGCATTGTGTTAAACCATTGTTTCTCAAATGGGTTGCTGCGACACCCTAGGGTGCATTTGGGTTCCTCTGGGGTGCTGCAAACACAGTTTGCCATGCATAAGCCCCATCAGCATCATAACGACCAATGAATTCCTAGGGCTAGGATGCACAGTGCCCTGCCTGTACCATGGCAATAAATAACGCTGATCAATGCTGGCTGCCCCCAGCACTCAGGAGAGAACAGGGTGCATGTCTGTCCAGACCTGCTCTGCTTCCAACCCTCTGACATGCTGCTGGAGAAAAGTAGGGCTCAGATGGGAAGTGGGGTCTCTGTGATGGGGACACAGAATAACAGTACTCAAATGTATAGGGGGACTTTGATGTATAAGGGAGACTCCGATGTAAAAGAGTAGCTTGATGTATAGGGGGGCTCTGATGTATGGGTGGGAATCTGATGTATGGGGGTGCTTTGATGTACGGGGGGGCTCTGATGTATTGAGGGGACTCTGATGTATAGGGGGCTCTGATGTATGGAGGGAGGAGGGGGGGATCAGATGTATGCGGGTACTCTGTTTGTATGGGGGTACTCTGACGTACAGAGGGGGCTCTGATGTATAGGGGGGGCTCTGATGGTAATGGTGCAGCTTCTGATGATGGGAGTGGATGCTGCTGATGTGATAGGGGGCTCTGACATGATAGGTATAAAAACATCTAGGAGAACCAGGCATTTGCTGCCAATTATAAAAATAACACAAATAAAAAGAATTTGTATGAAAGTTAGCAACGACAGTGGAATCCATTAACAGATTTTCACATTAAAGGTTATATACACTTTAAAGGCTCTGTAAATGCAGTGATGTGACTACTCTGAGCATCATTTGCTGTAACGCTCACAGTCTGAATAAGAGAAATCACTTGATTCCCCCCCCATCCACAGTAAACAGTGTAGATGAACACGTCTGCAGAGCCAGCTATTGTATTCTGACAGTTGGTACCCACAGCTGTCAGAGTACCCAAATGGTGCCTGTAGCTGATTGGATGCAAGCGACAATGTTCCGCCCAGCTCATTTGACCAAATTTGATAGAAAAATCTAATTTTGCCAAGCCGAAATTGGGCAAAATTCGATCAGTGTACGGCCAGCTTAAGGGTTAAAAACAGAAAGATAACAAGCTCTTCCAGGCGGCAGGCTGGGATTTTCAATGGGCTGGAAATCTTTGGTGAAGAATGCTAATTATTGCCTTTTTTTCTAGAACAAAGGGAACAATTCCTTCTCTGCAAATACACAGTATCTGGGCATGGGTCAAGTCGGAGTGGAAGACCACTTTAAAGCCCAGAGGCTTACAGTTGAAGTGAGGACGGGCAGAGACCTTGCTCGTGTATGGGCTCCCTAAGCAAAGTAACCCCAGTGCTCTCCTGGAATGAAGAATAATCCTCTTATTTTTGGGATATGTGACAAGTAAATACCTTCTGTTTTATGGAGGCTTTACTGTTCTACACACTAATCAGATTTGAGGGCTTTTTGATTCCTTTAGCCCATTTTCACTATAACCTATATGGTTATACTGTCTCGATGGGTCTGAAATGAGAAGTATAGCCAAAGGTATTTTGGCTGTACTTCTTGTTTGGATCTCAGGAGTGCAGTTTGTTCTGCACTCCTGTGATCAGTTTTTAGCCGACAGGGGGCTGAAGCCAGTCCAGGCTCTGAAAAGATCCTGACCATATGGTTGGAATCTACCCAGAAGCCTAGACCGACAGCTGGTTCAGCCTCTCAGCAATCCGTGGAGAGCCGGAGCCAGCTTCTCCCACCCCCTCCACAGCCCAGCGCTCCAGTGAGCGCTGGAGGGGTAGAGCAGAGAGCCAGATACTGACAGTCACAGCTCTCTGCTCAGAGTGGAGGGGAGAACTGAGCAATCAGTGGTCTTTTATCGCTCAGTTCTTAGTGCAGAGCCAGTGGGGGATGGATTCCACCTACATGATTAAAAAAAAAATCCAAATCCCATACTTCTCTTTGAAGCTTCAGTTCTAATCCACAGAAGCCATGATTTCCATATACTACACTGATGATGACCAAATAGCTGTATGCAGTTTCTTCTTAGTCTTTTGGCTAGGATCAAGTGTAGTTTCTGTTCTTATCAGATTGAGCCCTGGTTCACACTGGTGCGATTTGAAAGTTCCAAATCGCATGACAAGTCACACTCCATTTTTGGCAATGGAACTGTTGAAATCGCCACGACTCATGTAGCAGTGACTTTGAAAAAGCTTTCATACATTGCTTTTTTCTGATTTGATTGTGACTCGCATAGAATTCTGTTAAATGAAGCCCCAATGAAATCGGAGGTGCAAATCACACTCATCTGCAGCTTTGAAATTGCTCTGAAGTAGCATGATTTCAAAGCCGCACTGGTGTCATTATTCCTGCTGTAACTGAGGCAGGTCCTGAGGGATTCTGTCTGTGGGACAAGGAAACTATACACCCTCAAGAGAGTTGGAAGTGCCTCCCTAATGTAGGGTATTGAGGGACTCAGTGCCTCTTAATTCAAGCAAGTCTGCTGAGGTCCAGTCAGAGACTGGAAAGGCAGTGTGTGCCCCAATGCATGTGCCTCCAGTGGGGTGCCGGCGGTATCACTATATGGCAGTGGTGACCCCAGTGTGGCACGAGGTAATGGCACCTAAAATGTCCTTCTGCACAATGCATCCTTGAGCAGACCTTTTGCCTAGCCTGATCTCAGCACTTGGCACCACAGTACTTAGTGGACCTGCTGGACCCTAAGAGGTGAGGTCTGTTGGGGTTTTGGCTTAGTTGGACCAAAGCCCCCTGCCCTTTTCAGAAGCCTTGGCCACAGGAGGTTCAGACATCGCGAGACCCTCTTTCCTCAGAGGAAGGCCAGAGAGCCCTTCTGCATTTTTTGCCTTACCTTTTTTACACACAACTGCCTTGCTCAAGTTACACTGCTCAGGAAAAATAAAAAAGTAGCAGTATGGAATAAATGTCTCTATAATATTATGGTTACAGTGCCTTGAAAAAGTATTCTTACCCCTTGAAATTTTCCACATTTTGTCACGTTACCCCCATCAAATCATTCCCCGCATCTATTACCTTTTGTACCACCACCCCCCTCCCTTTAGAATGTAAGCTCTACGAGCAGGGCCCTCCTGTCCCTTCTGTATTGAACTGTACTGTAATTGTGCTGTCCCCCCTCTATATTGAAAAGCACTGTTTAAGCTGTTGGAGCTATATATATTAATAATAATGTTACAACCAAAAAAAGTAAATGTATTTTATTGGGATTTTATGTGATAGACCAACACAATTTACGAAAGGCAAATCTACTTTGCACTACAAGTGCACTTGGAAGTGCAGTCGCTGTAGATCTGAGGGGAAGATCTGAAATGAGGGGAAGCTCTGCTGATTTTATCATCCAATCATGTGCAAGCTAAAATGCTGTTTTTTATTTTCCTTGCATGTCCCCCTCAGATCTACAGCGACTGCACTTGAAAGTGCACTTGTAGTGCAAAGTGGATTTTCCTTTCGTAAATAACCCCCAATGCGGCACATAATTGTGAAGTGGAAGGAAAATGATAAATGGTTTTCAAAATTTTTTACAAATAAATATGTGAAAAGTGTGGCGTGCATTTGTATTCAGCCCCCCTGAGTCAATACTTTGTAGAACCACCTTTCGCTGCAATTACAGCTGCAAGTCTTTTTGGGGATGTCTCTACCAGCTTTACACATCTAGAGAGTGAAATTTTTGCCCATTCTTCTTTGCAAAATAGCTCAAGCTCTGCCAGATTGGATGGAGAGCGTCTGTGAACAGCAATTTTCAAATCTTGCCACAGATCCTCAATTGGATTTAGGTCTGGACTTTGACTGAGTCATTCTAATACATGAATATGGTTTGATCTAAACCATTCCATTGTAGCTCTGGCTGTATGTTTAGGGTTGTTGTCCTGCTGGAAGGTGAACCTCCGCCCCAGTCTCAAGTCTTTTGCAGACTCTAAATGCCACGTACACACGAGCGGTTTTGCCGTCGGAATAAACTCTGAATGTTTCTCCCACGGAATTCCGACAGAATTCCGACGGAATTCCGCTCAAGCTGTTTTGCATTCACACGGTCACACCAAAGCCCGACCATCAAGAACGCGGTGACATACAACACGTCCGACGGGACTAGAAAAAGGAAGTTCAATAGCCAGTGCGCCACCCTTTGGGCTCCTTCTGCTAATATTGTCGGAACAGCATACAGACGAGCGTTTTTTCTGATAGTAATTAGTTCTATCGGAAAAATATAGAACATGTTCTCTATCTAAGTCCGTCTGAATTTTCAACGGAAAAAGTCCGATGGGGCATACACACGGTTGGAATATACGATGTAAGGCTCCCATCGGACTTTTTCTGTCGGACATTCCGCTCGTGTGTACGCGGCATAACAGGTTTTCTGCTAAGATTGCCCTGTATTTGGCTCCATCCATCTTCCCATCAACTCTGACCAGCTTCCCTGTCCCTGCTGAAGAAAAGCATCCCCACAACATGATGCTGCCACCACCATGTCTCACGGTGGGGATGGTGTGTTCAGGGTGATGTGCAGTGTTAGTTTTCCATCACACATGGTGTTTTGATTTTAGGCCAAAAAGTTCAATTTTGGTCTTATTTAACCAGAGCACCTTCTTGTTTGCCGTGTCCCCCATATGGCTTCCCACAAACTGCAAATGGGAATTCTTATGGCTTTCTTTCAACAATGGCTTTCTTCTTGCCACTCTTTCATAAAGGCCAGATTTGTGGAGTGCATGACTAATAGTTGTCCTGTGGACAGATTCTCCCACCTGAGCTGTGGATCTCTGCAGCTCCTCCAGAGTTACCATGGGCCTCTTGGCTGCTTCTCTGATTAATGCTCTCCTTGCCCAGCCTGTCAGTTTAGGTGGACGGTCATGTCTTGGTAGGTTTGCAGTTGTGCCATACTCTTTCCATTTTCGAATGATGAATTGAACAGTGCTTCAGTGCTACTCCACAACTTTATCCCTGACCTGTGTGGTGTGTTCCTTGGCCTTCATGATGCTGTTTGTTCACTAATGTTCCCTAACAAACCTCAGAGAGCTTCACAGAACAGCTGTATTTATACTGAGATTACACAAAGATGGAATATATTTACTAATTACCACTAATTACCACCCCCATCAAATCATTCTCTGCAGCTATTACCTTTTGTACCACCACCCCCTCCCTTTAGAATGTAAGCTCTACGAGCAGGGCCCTCCTGTACCTTTTGTATTGCACTGTACTGTAATTGTGTTGTCCCCCTATACATTATAAAGCGCTGCGTAAACTGTTGGAGCTATATAAATCATGTATAATAATAATAATATTAATAATTAGGTTAGACTTCTGAAGGCAATTGGTTACACTAGATTTTAGTTAGGGATATCAGAGTAAAGGGGGCTGAATACAAATGCACTCCACACTTTTCAGATATTTATTTGTAAAAAATTTGGAAAACCATTTATCATTTTCCTTCCACTGCACAATTACGCGCCACTTTGTGTTGGTCTATCACCAATAAAATACATGTTTTTGGTTGTAACATGACAAAATATGGAAAATGTCAAGGGGTGTGAATACTTTTTCAAGGCACTGTATATTTGTACAATACACCAGCAGTTCTGGATGTGCATTGAGCTGTTTAGGGCATGAAGCAGTGGTCTCCTATCTTTTCAGTTAGAGTTGTATATTTTACAAATATTTGCAGGCTGAAGAAAATCCCCACCAGAGTCCCCCTTACATCAGAGTTCCCTTTACATCAGAGTCCTCTTCAGAGCACCCCCAACATGAGGGTCCCCTTTCAAAGTCCCCCTTACATGATAGGGGTAAAGTGGAAACCATAAGCAGCCTCTGCTGACTGTAAGGCCCGGTTCACACTTGTCTGATATGCGCTGCGATTTTGAGAGCACATGTCGCATCACAAGTCGCACCCCATTAAGTGCAATACTTCCAACGCACTATTCCCAATGCACAGGTTCCTGTAGAAATGGCTGTGCGTATATGTGGGTGCAGAAGCGACCACCGGCAGGAACTGTGTCAAGTCAGAGCAAAAGATGTCACCAGCACGAAAAGGATCTCCGAAATGGGTCCTAAGCTTTAATCAGCGATCACATCGTTACAGCAGATTGCACCGTTTCTGAGCCACGCAGGACCCCTTCATCAGCCACGTGTCACCATTACGTGCAATGGAACAGTTCTAATAGGAGCGACTTGAGTCCTTCCGACTTAGAAAGAGGTTCCTGCACTACTTTTGGTCCAACTTCGGCACGACTTGCATTGACTTCTCTTAAAGAAGTCATATGCAAGTCATGCCGAAGTCAACCTGGGATGTCGGCTTCCAAGTTGTGCGAAAGTCACACGACTTTGATGTCACAGCAGTGTGAACCGGGCCTAAAATGGTATTAAAGCTTTGGTTTTTAAAAAAAAATAATAAACATGTTATACTTATGTGCTCTGTACAGTGGTATTGCTCCAATCCTCTACTTTTCGGGTTCCCCATCGGCACTCCTGGCTCCTCCCCCCTAAGCAGTGTCAAACGAGAAAGCTGTTGCCCTGGGGGCACCGCTGTGTGCTCGCTCCTGAGGTGCTGCTCTATGCATCCATAAGACACATAGAGCCGCGGCTCGGCCGCCATCTCCTCATTGGCTCACTGGCTGTGATTGACAGTAGTGGGAGCCAATGGAGAAAATGAGGAGGGAGAATCCCGGGACAGCCGAGGCTATCGTGAACATCACTTGATCTGAGGAAGCTCAGGTGAGGTTTGGGGAGGCTGGTGAGGGGGTGACCGCTGCACACAAGGTTTTTTACCTTCATGCACGAACCACTTTAATCCTCAATATGAGCACATTTAGGATACGCCACTGACCCTAGCTGCTGGGCAGATAAAATATTGTGGCATGCCAGATGTGGCCCGCGGGCCTTAGTTTGGAGACCCTTGGCATAAAGGAATGATTTGCATGTCCCAAAATGGGGAGTAATCTTCTTATCTTTGGGATATGTAATGTGAATACCTTCTGTTTTAACAAGGTTTCACTGTGCAAGTAAAGTACATAAAGCACAGCACACATGCAAGTGTCCCGCTTTACTGTACTGCAAAGCTTTGGAAGTGGCATATTAGAGCTGCTACTAGAGAGGAAAGATTCTCACCTAGCTTAATACAGACCGCACAGGGGATCAACCAATGGTTGCCATGGCAACAACTCCAGGAAGGACCTACACAACTGCTACAGGCCCTGTGTGTCTGGTATACAGTTACGGTACAAAATGAAGGCCATGACAATTTAACAATATAAGCAATGCCCCTATTTGCCCTTTAGGCCACTTTCACACTGAGGCGTTTTACAGGCGTTTTTGCGCTAACAGTGCCTGAAAAGCCCCTGTAAACTGCCTCTTCTGCAGCCCCAGTGTGAAAGCCTGAGTGCTTTCACACTGGGGCGGTGCGCTTGCAGGACAGGAACAAAAGCAGTCTCTTTGGGGCGGTGCAAGAGCGGTGCACACACCGCTCCCGCACCGCCCCTGCCATTGAAATCAATGGCCAGCGCTGTCGAAGCTTTGCGGGTGCCTTTAACCCTTTTCCGCCTGCTAGCGAGGGTTAAAAGCAGCCGAAAAGCACCGCTAAAATGACAGTAAAGCACCGCTAAAACTAGACTTTGACAACGTGGCCAGCGCCTCAGTTTGAAAGTGGCCTGAAGGAGAAGTATGGCCAAAGCTCCTGTGACCCATTTTCAGTCCACAGCAAAGTATAACTAACCCCAATCACCTACATTTCAGAGAAGATTTAATATTTTAATGTAATAGCAACAGTTTTCAATTTTACATTTTAATCCGTTAAAATAATAACTGGTGGTCCTGCTAGGGTTCAGGCACTTCCTGTTGTAGGGTGACAACACTTTGTTTTTATCACCCAATTTCTTTCCTAAGTTGTCACCCTGTCACATGCACTTCTAGTGGCGACTAAAAGCGTCCATTCCGACCCTTATGGCGCAGGGGTGGTCTGCCACTGTCACCATCAAGAGTCAGTCCAGAGCAATGAGGTGCAGCCACAGCCTGAGCAAGTGCATATAGACAGGATGTGGCTGGAAAAGGCTGAAGGAAATCAACAAAAATGCAAAAAAAAAAAAGGTGAAAACAGAGTTTTCTAAAAGAAAAGAAAAAACAAAAAAACATGACAGTTGTTTATTGAACACAGTGCTTTAGCAAACTAAATGTTATCCACTTTGGGTTTAGATCTCCCAGAACTCCACCTTGCACTGCAAATTTTCTTTTGGGTGAGGGAAGGATTTATTATACGGGCCCATTATTTGGTGTTACAGTCTACAGAATGCCCCTTGTGATGTACACCATTGCTGCTTGTGACCCAGCCACTGTCTGCAGATGTTGGCCCCCACCATGCCTTGGGAGGAGTTCTCCTGCACAGCCAAGCCACTGCAGCAGGGGAAGAATTTCACAGCTCTGAATCATCACATCGGGGCTAGAAAAGTATCATTTCATGCAGTACTTTTTACCATCAGAGGAGGTCTGCCTTAACATATACCTGTCATTAGAGAATATCCGAGTCGTGCCTTGCTGACAGGTTCCTTGACTGTCATACTTATTCCCTGGCTTCAGTACATTCTGAGTCACTTATCCTGAACAAGTAAAGAGATCAGGCATTCTGACTTTATCCTGACTTTCATTTGCTGTGTGATTGTTCTGGATCTGCAAGGACCACCAGGCAACTAGCATTCCCATAAGATGGCCAACCAAGGCAGCCCTCATATTTTTTTCAAGGTAGATGTACTGATGACTAGGCAAACAGATGATACAGAGTTAAAATAAATACTGTATAGGGGAGTTGTTTTTTTTTACTTATATGATATATCCATCCTGTCTTGAGATGTACACAGCTCTGTCAGACTGAGACAGAGCCAAGTTGGCGACCTGACTTTTCTCTACTACAGTTAAAGTGATAATAAACACACACTGTTTAATTTACATTGTCCCTTCTATTTCTGCATGTGGATGATGGCACTGTAATTATTTTAATTCAATAAAAGTACCTTTTTCCTAATCGATAATCACACGGCCCAGCCCTTTCCCAGCCTGTCTGCAGGGAAACATAAGCAGGAGGAGCTTCTAGTCCGCTGCTGCTGGTCACATGTTCAAAAAAAAAACAGGCGTTGGAATGCAGAGTAAAAATAAGTAAATAATATCAATAAACTGTTTTAAATTGTCATACAAATATATATTTGAAATGAAATCTTTATTATTTTGGTGAAATAACAAGATGTTAGCCAGTCACAGGCTGTGTCTTAGAATAAGAGGGGGGCGAAGCCACCATTAATCTACATGTAATATTCCACCCCCATTGTGTTTAGGGGTTAGTGGGCATAGAGGAGGAGGGAGGGAGTGGGCTGTCATTTACCACTGTGTATATGACCCACATGTGTGACTTTATAGTAACATGAGCTGCTCAGATGCGATAGGGAGGAAATGCTCAGTATAGAAACTCGCTGAAAACTGAGCATGTGCAGTGTTGCCACCACAGCTGCAAAACACCCAACTGAATTGGGGACATGAACAGAAGGGGGAGATAGAGAGCAGCAGGATCAACCATTTTTTTTTGCAGAATACAGAAAATGAATCTTATAGTGACTGAGTATGAACAGCATGTAATATACCATTTATTGATAGTTTTTTTATGATGTGGGTTTAGTGAAACTTTAAGCAATACATCTAGGTCACCTCCCGACCCCAAGTCTAAAAATTGAAGAAGCAGCATCAGACTGACAAGGTAATCCCTTTGCTAGCTGTCCTATCCCTCTTGTCAGTATGTTCTTGTCAGCACACCTTATTGGCCCTTTGCCCTGCCCCTTCCTCTCTGCCTCAGTCTGAGTGCTGCTGTACATGTTAGTAAGAAAGACTGATACCAAGTCACATATAGGTTATGAAATATTTCCCATGATAACTATTGCTAATTTCTTTTTACTGTAATTTTAACCTTTTATAAATCTAACTTTATAATAATTTGTTTAGATGTGAACAATTTACATTGATTATGACAATTTAAAGGGAAAACATCTATCATAAAATAAGATTATACTTATAACCAATGAGCATTCTGCAATAGGCCCTTTTACATAGATGATTACTTGCATGCCCCATGTGGGTTTGTGTTTTGCTGGCACGGGGGTGCCCAGGTGTTGTGTGCATCCCCATGTCGTCAGTCCCATAGATGTCTATTGTGACACAAAGGCTGAACAGGCACAGCCGCTGTGTCTTAATGTGAATTCTGCGCGGGTACCAATACATGGCCCTGAACGCACCCATTGAGTTCAGGGACACACACCCACACGGATGTCATTTTGGGACACAGAGGCTGTGCTATGTACATACAAGTAATCTGCTGTATGAACAAGGCCATATTCTCCTCACAATAAGCTGTATTTTATTATCTGGCACAAGTGAGATATGCATTCCCTGCATCTGGAGCTGCAGTAAAGGCAGCCATTTTGTTCAGAGAAGCAGTACTTAGGAGAACAACATTTATCAACCTGAGATAAGATTATTACATCAATGAGGCCACCTATATACATAAGGCTTCAAATGCCAGTCTACAGTACATTTACAAGACCTTATACTGCCATAGAAAGGACTTCACACACTAAAACAAATCTAGGGCTTCTTACTCCCAGAAGACCTCAGGTACCTAGATTTACCTTACACAGAGCCTCAAGAATCCTGCCTACCATACACATGGCTTCAAGGGGGTCAGTCCAATATATACAGGGTCTCAGAGGTTCATTCCGCCAAACAAAGGGCTTTAAGGGTCCAGTCCGAAATACACAGGCCTCAAGGGTGCAGTCCACTATACACAGGCCTCAAGGATATGGTCCACTATACACAGGGCCTCAAGAGTCTAGTCCATCAAACACAGGATCTCAAAGGTTCAGTCCACCATACACTGGGCCCCATGTGACCAGTTACAATATACAGCGCTTTATGGGTCAAGTCCACCATATATATATGCCTCAAGGGTCTGGTCCACCATACACAGGGTCTCGGGTGTCCGCTGTACCATACAAATAGCCCCAGGTTCCCAGTTATACCTTACACAGGGCTGTAAGAGTTCAGTCTACCATACACAGGGCCTAATATTTCTGTTCTACAAAGCAGGGCGTTTCTTGTTCCCAGCTCCACCATACACAAGGTTTTTATTATCCGATTTCACTATACACAGGTGTAAGCTCAAATTTCCAATTCCATTATACACAAGACCTCACATTCATGTTTCACTATAGAGAAGATCAAACTATCCCGGTTTCACCATTTACAGTGCCTCAACTATCCAGGACCACCTTACACAGGATCTCACATTGCCAGGTCCACCATAAACAGAAATTCACATTTTCCATTTCCCTACAAAACAGTTCACGTCATATGGAGCTTCATCACAGACACACTCACAAAGCTGCACCATACATGGACTCGAAGTGTAAATGTACCACTTTTTTCTGCACGTTAGTAAATTTTTACCTTTTGGTAATGTTCTCTTGTTAATGTTTACTGGAAAAACAGCAGTTAAAATACAAAGAAGTATCAGTATTCCAATCGACTAAAACTGCCCATGTGTACAAAGTCTTGTGGTCTTCAGACACAGATCTGTGTATGGCAAACTTAGATACAGTATTTCAGCAACACAGTGTCCCTAGAAAATATTTTAAAACGTCTAGAATTTTTAAAAAGAGCAGGAAGTTCATTGGCTACTGTGGGTATCCCCTTTCCTTTCCAATTGTTTCTGCATAAGGCCTGT
Organism: Aquarana catesbeiana; assembly: GCF_042186555.1. NCBI lineage: Eukaryota > Metazoa > Chordata > Amphibia > Anura > Ranidae > Aquarana > Aquarana catesbeiana. Next base: position 104,446,423 of record NC_133329.1, on the reverse strand, counting down.
TTCTATGTACTCTTTATCAATGTGTTATGTATTGATTGGTTCTAATTAAGAATTTCCCTACCGATCAAATTCAGTTTTCAGGATAGGTCTGATGCTGATGGTGGCTGAGAAGTGACTCTAGTTCTTACCAAGAACGCATTGGAGTTGATTTACTAAAACTTGAGAGAGTGCAAAACCTGGTGTAGCTCTGGTAACCAATCAGCTTCTAACTTCAGCTTCTTCAGTTAAGCTTTAACAAAAGAACCTGGAGGCTGATTGGTTTCTTTGAAGAGCTGCACCAGATTTTGCACTCTCCAGTTTTAGTAAATCAATCCCATTAAGATATATGGGTCTTGTATGAGATCCTCAAATTATTGGATTCCCTCTTTATGGCAGACCACAGAAAAGTTTTGTAATGAGATAAAGGTTGACTTATTTCCTAATGGCAAAAAATTAGCCTAAAAAATTTGCAGATTAAACAGATTCTGAAGCGCTCAAAGCAATTCCAGGCAGGAGGGCTTGTTAAGGGGAAAAATATAAGGAGTGATCTAAGTTCTAAGATGATGAGTGAAGCGCAAATTCATATGTATGTACATTATTTTATACCTGTAATAAGTCTGCTGTGTCTGCTATACCTATTGGGGTATAACTATAGCCATGCCACCCCCATGACTGTTTTGAGGCCAGATAACAGGGACTACCATAACTGATTATATAGGAAACCACTCCTCAGGCCAGGCAAGGTTGTTCCATCCCTGGCCCCATTTATCATGCAACCCATGTACCGCTCGCTCATACTCATATCTCAGGGATAGGACCACCATTCCATGCACTAATCCAAGTGATCAAAGACATCAAGCACTTTCTTTACTTTTCAACACTGAGATATGCAGAAAGCTCCTCTCATTTCGCCTATACCCAGGCCAGTACACCAAGAATTAAAAGGTACTTGGTGCCCAATGTCTTTTAGAGGTTACTACCTGAGAAAACAGTCACAGTATGGAAACAAAGATGGCCACTGATGGTTTCAACATAAGGAAACAGAGCAAAAACACAAAAAACAGCAAAATAACACAAGAGTAGGGAGAAACATGGTTGGCACAGTGGCTTAGTCATTGGAAGTTCTGCCTTGTAGCAACTGAGGTCATTGGTTTAAAGCCTAGCAGGACACTATCAGCATGGGTTTTGCATGTTCTCCTTGTGCTTGTTTGGTTTCCTCCCATACTCCAAAGACATGAAGGCTAATTAGCTCCTGTTTTTTTTATCAGAAAAGGTTTTTATTAAACCAAAAGAAACATTAACAATCTGGTGGCAATGCAAAAGACATACAAAAATTCAAAGCATGTCAACATTGAATCATAAAAAATTGCCAATTGTATACAGTCTACTCAGAGAATAAAGTTTAAGACCAAAGAAAGAATAAGGCCTAAAGACAGATAATACATTTAAATTATCTAAATGGTTTAGTAGATCTGTTCATGCAGTAACTTTGCAGGAGAGACATTGCAGAAGCCTCATTTTAACCAATTCCACAGGAATTAAATGCGCAAAGCCAGGGGCCCAAAGCTTTTTAAATTTACCCAGGCAATATACATGATATATATATAGATAAAGGAAAGCTGGCAGCTCGATCTTCCGCAATGAATAAATGTAATAATCCAGGTGTGGTACAAAATAATACAGGGTTTACGCGTTTCGGTGTGTAGCCTTAGTCATAACCCATCATGTTGATATACATACCTTTCGAAAATGAGAGTGTTACCCATATGTGTCACCCATCGTTTAACTGAGGGGGGATCAGGGGATTTCCAATACAATAAAAGTGTTTTGCAGGCCTGGAAGAGGGCGGGGAAAAATGCCACTATGGCACCTGTTTAATTAGCCATAGTGTGTGTGTGTGTGTATGGTATGTATGTGAGGAAGTGCCCATAGATTGTAAGCTCCTAGAGAGCGGAGACTGATGTGAATGAACAGTATGTAAAGCGCTGTGTAATTTGTCATTGCTACAGCAGGGAAATATGTACCGAATGAGCCAAGAGCAATAAAAAAAATTAAAGTATGGAAACATTTAGAAAGGTGAACTTGAGATGGGGGCAAACACAAAAAAAATGGAGAGACCTATAAGGAAGGAGGAGAATCAGAAGCCCATAACATGGGCTACAGAAAAGCAAGACGATACATACTAAAAATGGCACATAAGAAAGGATACATGCAAGAGTGGGACCACACAAACTAAGAAGAACACAAAATCAGGGACTGGGATGTAATGTGGTTTTATAAATAGGCCCGTGCTACCGTTGTACTGTACATCTTAAGCCGACCTGTCATAAGAGAGCACCAGAAGAAGATTACACTTAATTCTGTTAATGTAGTTGATACAATTTTATTTTTCTCACTGGAGGGGCTCCATGGAACTTTTGCTACAAAGACCTGTAACTTATAATTATACCCCTTGTTTAAAATACGTCTCATACACATATTCTCTTGGAGGAGCTCAATTTTTCAAATTAGAAGAGTGTTCATTTATGCCATATACCTGGAACTACCAGGTTATCTTTGGGGCTCCACTAGTGGGCCAGCACGTTAGGCATGTCATGGGAGAAGGTTTTTTTTTTTTTACAAATCAAGGTAATTTACAATGTAATTAGCCATGTGTTTTAATTTAACTGTGGAACCATTATTCTTTCTCTAGTTTATATTTGGCCCAATGGTGACCGGCAGAGTTGGGGACAGCCAACATCCTTCTGTGTACAGTGGGTTACGAGGCATGATGGGTGCCAGACACTTCTTGAATGAAAAGAGATTTATTGTCTCTTAAACAAAACTGGGGGAGAGTGGGTTGGGGCCAGGACACCCTTAAGTAGATGCAATGTTAATTGGCAGACTCTGAGACTTCTATAGGCAGACGGCCATGCAGGGAATGGTATCCAGCCAGACAACACATCTACATGAGTAGGAACGCTGTCTCCTATGGCAACAGTCTTATAACAGTTTCTAACAAAGGTTGCAATGAACTCTTTCACTTCTTCTACAATCTCCTATTGTAGAACTTCACTCCCCCGAGCTCTCAGTCTTTCACTAGACTTCCGGATCCACTGCCACTGGATCCCCTGAGCTCTTCCAATCTAGCACTCAGTATCTTCCTCAAGCATCACCCCCGCTTCCCTGCTGGGTCCCTGGCTTGGCACTCACAGATACTCCTCAAGCTTCACCCTTGCTGACACATTAGGTCCCTGGCTTGGCACTCCACAAGTGTCACCTCTGCTGTCCCGTTGGGTCCCTGACTTGGCACTTGCTGATGCTTTCCCACTTCTTCACCGTCCCCGGTTGGCGAGAAGTCTGCTCTGGTACTGGCTTCAGCTTTACTCACAGTGGTCTCCGGTAACAAGCTAAATGGTCCCTTGGTGGCGACAGCTTCCCTTCTACCTTCGACCACGACTGGTTCGCCGGCCGGCGGAACCGTTACTTCTGGTTGGACTACAAGACCCTGCACTACTTCTGGGTAGGCCCTCAGAAAAAAAATCGTTGGCCAAACAGCGATTGCAGCCAGTCAGCCGCTGTCACTGTTCTGTCAATATTCTGACAGCTTCAAGCAGTGGGCAGGAGCGATTTGCCCATCCACATTATACAGAACGGATGGAGGAATGGAGTAACTTCCCTCTTTCAGCCCAGCAGGCCAGAAAAAATTTTAGTCTGCACCTGCCCTTCCAATACACCATCATAACACAGACATTGTGACTTCTACCCTCCTCCTAATACACAGACATCAAGATTGGGGATAAACTAAGGCGTGTTCGGATCCTAGGCCAACCCACCTGAGCTACCCCGCCAGGAAGCTGATACTGCATACCACCAATCATAAGAGGCAGAGGTATTCCCCGCCCTTGTATACTTATCGCTGCAGGGCGGGGAATGCCTTGGTCACTTATAATTGGAGGTATGCGCTGACAGCTTCCTGGCGGGATAGCTCAGGTGGGTTCAGACTAGGATCCAAACATGCCTGAGCTAATTCCCGATCAGGATACAGGGATTTCTCCTCCTCCCAATACATAGACATCAGGACACAGAGCTCTCCTCTCCTCCTAATACATAGTCATCAGGACATAGAGCTCTCATCTCCTCCAAATACACAGACATCAGGACACAGAGCTCTCATCTCCTCCTAATACACAGATATCAGGACACAGAGTTCTTCTCTCCTCCTAATACACAGATATCAAGACACAGATCTCTCCTATCCCGCTAATACACAGACATCAGGACACAGATCTCTCCTCTCCCGCTAATACACAGACATCAGGACACAGAGCTCTTCTCTCCTCCTAATACACAGACATCAGGACACAGAACTCTCCTCTCCTAATACACAGGCATCAGGACACAGAGCTCTCCTCCTAATACACAGATATCAGGACACAGAGCTCTCCTCTCCTAATACACAGACATCAGGACACAGAGCTCTCCTCTATTCCTAATACACAGTCATCAGGACACAGAGCTCTCCTCTCCTTCTAATACACAGACATCAGGACACAGAGCTCTCCTCTCCTCCTAATACACAGACACCAGGACACTGAGCTCTCCTCTCCTTCTAATACACATATATCAGGACACAGAGCTCTTTTTTACCAGTATTCATAACCAATGGAAACATTTTTACTGATAGATCTAGCAAATAATAAAAAATACAGAAAGAACTCAGAAAAGGAAAAGAATGGAAAAAGGGAACTTGAACACAAACCCCTGCTGTGCTGTGCTGTGCTCTTCATATACTTTTTTTAGCATATAATCATATTTTTATTGCTCACTACTAATTTATCAGAAAAACTGAACTTTTTATTTATTGTCACTAAAATTACAGACAGCAAAATGCCACAAACCTACAATTTTTTTTACATATGTTACATGTGCCGTTTAGTTATTCATTTGCATTTTCAATAAACTTATTTTGCAACTATATATAGGAGAGCACAATGCGTTCGCTATTCCAGAGATAGAGTATCATCCATTGGCACAAAAATAAAATATATCCCCCTTATACCAAAATATAGGCATGCCATTTTTTTTAACAGAGAAAATGCAGGAATACAGTAATCCCAAATGTATACAGTTAAAGTAACAATGTATGTTGACCAATATTACCTATAAAGCAATCTTCAGGACATCTCGCTTGCTACGGTGACAGTGACAGTAGACTGTCACACTCCCTGCAATGGGGTTCTTCATGTATAGAGAATCCCCCTAGTCTACCCTCCCCCATTATAAAGAAGTGACAGCTCACCCTCCCCCCTTGGTGTATTGGTGTGACAGGTCCCCCCCCCCTTGTACACCAGATATTCACGCATAACACACACCGTACCCCGACACCCATCAATACGTTGACCGAACAGCCAACGATGGTCTGGGTAGCCCACCTTCAGCATAATATCACCTTTCCGTGACCCCAAATAACTAATCCCCTATACAGTTGGCTCCGACCCATCAAACTATGGAATGCATTCTATAACTGGTTAACAAACAGGTCCTTAAAAAATATCCCCCTCCCCCAGAACACCCCCTACCCATTCTCACCTTCTGCAGGTTGCAATGTCTGTAGGATAGACAATTCCTGTCTTCTTTGGTTTAAAAAAAAAATATTGCAAAAAAAAAATAATAATAATAATAATATTATTAATCCAAAAGAAGAACCCTTCCAAAAATGTTTTTTTTTTAAATATTTGTTTAAAAAATATCGAAAGGCTCCCCAACCAAAAAAAAAAAGAAGAGTCTGGATCAATGTCTAGAGAAAGGTTCCTCGAGTCTTCAGGCTTTGGATCCAGATGTGGTCAAGCGATGTGACCCCCCTTTTTTATTGGAGGGATCCAGGAGACATAGTGGGGTGTCAAGCTACACAGAATGGGGTTTTTTTTTCTATTATGTGGCAGGGCAGAGCCTGCTTAGTCTGCAAAGATAAAGGATGCTCTTAGTGTCAGGGATTGCTAGGATGTAGGGGAGCTTATCAGCAACCCCAATTTTATAGGGGTAAGGATAGGGGACAAGGGGGAGGGGGGGAGCTCTGGGTTAGGAAAGCAGGGAGAAGAGGCTGCAAAAGTGAGAGGTGGCAAGCTGATGGGAGGAAGGAAGGAAGGAGAGAGAGAGAGGGTGAGAGAGAGAGAGAGAGAGAGAGAGAGAGGGAGGGAGACAGACAGAGGGAGGGAGGGGTGGGAATGTGCAGGGTGATTTATTGCAGCCCTGCAGAACTGTCTGAGAATGACCCTCCAACATCAGTTCTACTCCAGGGCTGAGGCCACTGCGCATGCTCTTGACTAGCCAGACAGGGGCTGCAGGGGAGAGGAGGAGAAGGGGGGCTCCTCGCCACACCGCCCCCCTCCACTTCTTCTCCTCCCAGTCTCTGCCCATAGGAGGGGGCTGCTGCAGAGAGCCCTCTCTCCCCCTTCTCTCCCAGCACACAGGGGGAAAGGAGTGGTTTTCAATAATATAAGGGCTTCTCTCACAGCCTGGCTCTCACCCCTACACACATACCACACATACACAACTCCACCCGGACACACATACTGCACACACATGACACTCAGCTCCACCTTGCACACAGAAAAAAAAAAAAACATGCACAGCCTTATCACTGCACACACACACACACAATGCAAGAATAGGGGCTTTGTACCAGCAGACACCATGACAGCGTGACACAATATTATCCCAAGTCTGTATTTCCTTATGACACTCCTGTACACTGCCCTGGGTCCACGCCTGGCTTCCTGCTTATCCATTTCCGTAGGCCTTATTTGGCGTATCGACAAGCAATCCATCGAAGGATAGGGCAACGTTTTTGAAGCTTTTTTTTTTTTTTTTTTTTTACACACGTTTTTGCAGATTATTAGAAGGAGGAGACTGGCGATTATACCAAGAACGTGTGTTAGGCCTCTTTAACATGGGCTGTCTGATCAGGTTCGCCTGTCAGTTTTTCAGGTAATCAGACCCTGCAGTGTCCTCTATGGAGCGGCGGATGTCCGCTGACACCCGCCACCATCCGATCCAGTCCTGTCCGCCAAAAACAGACGGATGATGGTCCTATTTTCCATCCGTTGATCGGATCGGATGGAAACGAACTGCCTGTCCGTTTCCATCTGATTGCCCCCCAGAGGAGACACTGGGGTTGATTTACTAAAGGCAAATAGACTGTGCGCTTTGCAAAGTGCAGTTGGCCTCTGCGAGTGCAGTGGCTCCAGACAGAGCATAGTAAATGAGGTAAGGCTTCACGTTGAAAAGAGTACCCAATCATGACCAAGGAAAAAAAAAAAGAATTTTTTGCTTGCACATGATTGGATGATGGCAGTCAGCAGAGTTTCAGCTCATTTACTAAGCTCTGGAGCAACTGCACTTGCAGAGTGCAATTGCATTTTGCAAAGTGCAGTCTTTATCCCTTTAGTAAATCAACCCCATAGTGTCCATACTGGAATCTCCATCCTCAGTGCAGCTCAGTACTGCTGAACCTGGTAAAACTACATGTAGCGACCTTCCGGACCTCTAGAGACCTGATCATGACCTCCAGAGTTAGGGAGAACTGACATTCCTCCTTGTAGGGTTAACAGGCATGGTGGATGTAATGCAAGATGAAATGATGGGCGCCAGTCACTTTTTGAATGCAAACAAGAGATTTATTGTCTCTTTACAAGAACTGTGGGAAAGCGGGTTAGGACCAGGACACCCTTAGGTAGATGCAATGGTAAGACTCCGAGACACTATAGGTAGACAGCTATACAGGGAAAGGCTTCCAGCCGGTTGCCACGTCTGTATAGGTAGGACCACTGTTTCCTATGGCAACTGAACTTGTAGTGCCGCGTACACACAAGCGGACTTTACGGCGGACTTTGCCTGGTGGACGGGATTTCGTCGGACAATTTGATCGTGTGTGGGCTCCAGTAGACTTTGTTTTCTCAAAAGGTGGATGGACTTAGATTTGAAACATGTTTTAAATCTTTCCGTCGAACTCGAGTCCGGTCGAAAAGTCCGCTGTCTGTATGCTAGTTTGACGGACAAAAAGCCACGCTAGGGCAGCTATTGGCTACTGGCTATGAACTTCCTTGTTTTAGTCCGGTCATACGTCATCACGTACGAATTCGACGGACTTTGGTGGATTGTGTGTAGGCAAGTCCGTTCATTCAGAAAGTCCGTCATAAAGTCCGTTGAAAAGTCCGCCGGGCAAAGTCTGCCGTAAAGTCCGCTCGTGTGTACGCGGCATTACAGTCACTAAAGGTAGTCGTACATAACTCTTGGTAACACAGAATAGTTCTTCTCTTTTCTCACAGTATCCCACTGTAGATCTTCACTCACTGAGCTCCCAGTCTCTCATTACACTTCCAGATCCCAGTCGTCACCGGATCTCCCAAACTCTTCCCCTGCTAACCCGCTGTATACTCCTCAAGCGTCACCCCCGCTAACCTGCTGGGTCCCTGGCTTGGCACTCGCTGAAGCTTTCTCACTTCATCACCATTGCCGGCTGGTGAGAAGACTGCTCTGGTACTTGCTTGAGCTTACTTACAGTAGTCTCCAGTAATAAAGTGAATGGTCCCTTAGTGGCGACTGCTTCCCCTTTACCTCTGACCACAACTGGTTCCCTGTCCGGCTGAACCTTCACAACTCGGTTGGACTCCAATCCTGCAGTCCCAACCCTATGCTGCTTCTCCTGCTCCTGGATAGGCCTCAGGCAGCCTAGCAGCCAGGTGTCCCTGGGATAGGCCTCTGGCTTCCGGCCTAGTAACCCGTGGAGACATAACACACGTCCACCCAGACAGCCATCCAGGTGGCACAGAACCCTGATCACCTAACTCCACCCAAATAAATAGGCTCTCCCAGCAGGCTAAGGGACTAAAGAAACCTCTGTCAGTTGGCTGAGACACCCTATCCATTCATAAGCTGACCTTGCTATGCCCTTATCGATCTAATGTCACCAGCCACAGTGCCACCTAGTGACAGAAGAGAAAAGGTGCAGCAATTCCAGAATTAGAGCGGAATCAGTGGATCTTCTAACAATTATCCAGGACAATTACTACCTGGCAAACTAAGTTTGTTAGAAACCCTGCCTAATTACCAGGGTGCTACATCCATGTTAAGTGTTACAAAGCTTTTGTCCTATTGGTGTAATGTACCGACGCCTGAGACAGCCATCTTTGCCATGGGTGTAACAAAAATGGCTACTATTTCCCATCCAACCTTGGCATGGCCCTGGGTATGATGGTAGGGTGTCTGCAAACCTTTACACAATAAATAATACATACTACATTTGAGCATCTGCAGCAAAAATGAACGTGGATTTAGTACTTCTGCGATGCCTGGTACTGGTATGGGTGGTGTAGCTATATCGGCAGCTTTACAGGGAGTTGTTCCATTTATTACTTTTCACAATCAGCAGTTTTATCCCTCATTCATGCTGGTCCGATTTGTCATGAGTTTTGACATTTCCAAATCACAAGACAAGTCGCACCCCATTGCCCACAATGGAGTCATTCAAATTGCTGTAACTCATGTTGCAGCGACTTTGAAAAAGGTTTGTGCACTACTTTTTTCCGATTTCATTGCGACTTGCATAGACTTTTGTTAAACGAAGACGCAAGTCGCAATAAAATCTGAGGTGAGAATTGCACTGATCTGCAGCTTCGAAATCGGGCTGAAGTAGCGCGATTTCAAAGCCACACTGGTGTGAACCAGGGCTTAGCCCTATAAGATTTTAATTTTGTTGTGTGGTGATGTTACTATTACCTGAGGTGGTCATCTATGACATGGGGGGGGGGGGGGGGGGTAGCAAAAATGGCCATCCACCCCTGGCACAGCCCTGGGTGCAATCCTAGGGTGTCCAGGAAGCCATGAGCCTCCCCAGTCCCCCTGATGGGCTCTCCTGGATGTAAGGGAGGACTTTGGTGGGCTCTCCTGGATGTAAGGGAGGACTCTGGCGGGCTCTCCTGGATGTAAGGGAGGACTCTGGTGGGCTCTCCTGGATGCAAGGGAGTACTCTGGTGGGCTCTCCTGGATGTAAGATAGGACTCTGGTGGGCTCTCCTGGATGTAAGGGAGGACTCTGGTGGGCTCTCCTGGATGTAAGGGAGGACTCTGGTGGGCTCTCCTGGATGTAAGGGAGGACTCTGGTGGGCTCTCCTGGATGTAAGGGAGGACTCTGGTGGGCTCTACTGGATGTAAGGGAGGACTCTGGTGGGCTCTACTGGATGTAAGGGAGGACGCTGGTGGATTCTCCTGGATCTAAGGGAGGACTCTGGTGGGCTCTCCTGGATCTAAGGGAGGACTCTGGCACTGGTAGGCTCTCCTGAATGTAAGGGAGGACTCTGGTGGGCTCTCCTGGATGTAACGAATGACTCTGGTGAGCTCTCCTGGATGTCAGGGAAGTCTCTGATGGGCTCTCTTGGATGTAATGGAGGACTCTGGAGGGCTCTCCTGGATGTAAGGGAGGACTCTGGTGGGCTCTCTTGGATTTAAGGGAGGACTTTGGTGGGCTCTCCTGGATGTAAGGGAGACCTCTGGTGGGCTCTCCTGGATGTAAGGGAGGACTCTGGTGGGCTCTCCTGGATGTAAGGGAGGACTCTGGTGGGCTCTCCTGGATGTAAGGGAGGACTTTGGTGGGCTCTCCTGAATGTAAGGGAGACCTCTGGTGGGCTCTCCTGAATGTAAGGGAGACCTCTGGTGGGCTCTCCTGGATGTAAGGGAGGACTCTGGTGGGCTCTCCTGGATGTAAGGGAGGATTCTGGTGGGCTCTCCTGGATGTAAGGGAGGACTCTGGTGGGCTCTCCTGGATGTAAGGAATTACTCTGGTGGGCTCTCCTGGATGTCAGGGAGGTCTCTGGTGGGCTCTCTCGGATGTAATGGAGGGCTCTGGAGGGCTCTCCTGGATGTAAGGGAGGACTCTAGTGGGCTCTCGTGGATGTAAGGGAGGACTCTAGAGGGCTCTCCTGGATGTAAGGGAGGACTCTGGTGGGCTCTCCTGGATGTAAGGGAGTATTCATTCTGGTGGGCTCTCCTGGATGTAAGGGAGGACTCCGGTTTGCTTTCCTGGATGTAAGAGAGGACTCTGGTGGGCTCTTCTGGATGTAAGGGAGGACACTGGTTGGCTTTCCAGGTAAGGTTGCCACCTCATCCCTTTAAAACCGAACACATATTAATTACACAGGTTCTGTGGTTGATAAAGGTGGTAACTAAACTCACTTGGTGCCTTATCTGCATTAAATTAGCCTCAGATCCTGTGTAATTCATATGTGTTCGGGTTTAAAGGGATGAGTTGGCAACCCTATCTCCTGGATGTAAGGGAGGACTCTGGTGGGCTTTCCTGGATGTAAGACAGGACTCTGGTGGGCTTTCCTGGATGTAAGGGAGGACTCTGGTGGGCTCTCCTGGATGTAAGGGAGACCTCTGGTGGGCTCTCCTGGATGTAAGGGAGGACTCTGGTGGGCTTTCCTGGATGTAAGGGAGGACTCTGGTGGGCTCTCCTGGATGTAAGGGAGGACTCTGGTGGGCTCTCCTGAATGTAAGGGAGACCTCTGGTGGGCTCTCCTGAATGTAAGGGAGACCTCTGGTGGGCTCTCCTGGATGTAAGGGAGGACTCTGGTGGGCTCTCCTGGATGTAAGGGAGGATTCTGGTGGGCTCTCCTGGATGTAAGGGAGGACTCTGGTGGGCTCTCCTGGATGTAAGGAATTACTCTGGTGGGCTCTCCTGGATGTCAGGGAGGTCTCTGGTGGGCTCTCTCGGATGTAATGGAGGGCTCTGGAGGGCTCTCCTGGATGTAAGGGAGGACTCTAGTGGGCTCTCGTGGATGTAAGGGAGGACTCTAGAGGGCTCTCCTGGATGTAAGGGAGGAGTCTGGTGGGCTCTCCTGGATGTAAGGGAGTATTCATTCTGGTGGGCTCTCCTGGATGTAAGTGAGGACTCCGGTTTGCTTTCCTGGATGTAAGGGAGGACTCTGGTGGGCTCTTCTGGATGTAAGGGAGGACACTGGTTGGCTTTCCAGGTAAGGTTGCCACCTCATCCCTTTAAAACCGAACACATATTAATTACACAGGTTCTGTGGTTGATAAAGGTGGTAACTAAACTCACTTGGTGCCTTATCTGCATTAAATTAGCCTCAGATCCTGTGTAATTCATATGTGTTCGGGTTTAAAGGGATGAGTTGGCAACCCTATCTCCTGGATGTAAGGGAGGACTCTGGTGGGCTTTCCTGGATGTAAGACAGGACTCTGGTGGGCTTTCCTGGATGTAAGGGAGGACTCTGGTGGGCTCTCCTGGATGTAAGGGAGGACTCTGGTGGGCTCTCCTGGATGTAAGGGAGGACTCTGGTGGGCTTTCCTGGATGTAAGGGAGGACTCTGGTGGGCTCTCCTGGATGTAAGGGAGGACTCTGGTGGGCTCTCCTGGATGTAAGGGAGGACTCTGGTGGGCTCTCCTGGATGTAAGGGAGGACTCTGGTGGGCTCTCCTGGATGTAAGGGAGGACTCTGGTGGGCTCTACTGGATGTAAGGGAGGACTCTGGTGGATTCTCCTGGATCTAAGGGAGGACTCTGGTGGGCTCTCCTGGATCTAAGGGAAGACTCTGGTGGGCTCTCCTGGATCTAAGGGAGGTCTCTGGTGGGCTCTCCTGGATGTAAGGGAGGACTCTGGCACTGGTAGGCTCTCCTGAATGTAAGGGAGGACTCTGGTGGGCTCTCCTGGATGTCAGGGAGGTCTCTGATGGGCTCTCTTGGATGTAATGGAGGACTCTGGAGGGCTCTCCTGGATGTAAGGGAGGACTCTGGTGGGCTCTCCTGAATGTAAGGGAGGACTCTAGTGGGCTCTCCTGGATGTAAGGGAGGACTCTGGTGGGCTCTCCTGAATGTAAGGGAGGACTTTGGTGGGCTCTCCTGGATGTAAGGGAGACCTCTGGTGGGCTCTCCTGGATATAAGGGAGGACTCTGGTGGGCTCTCCTAGATGTAAGGGAGGACTCTGGTGGGCTCTCCTGGATGTAAGGGAGGACTCTGGTGGGCTCTCCTGGATGTAAGGGAGGACTCTGGTGGGCTCTCCTAGATGTAAGGGAGGACTCTGGTGGGCTCTCCTAGATGTAAGGGAGGACTCTGGTGGGCTCTCCTGGATGTAAGGGAGGACTCTGGTGGGCTCTCCTGGATGTAAGGGAGGACTCTGGTGGGCTCTCCTGGATGTAAGGGAGGTCTCTGGTGGGCTCTCCTGGATGTAAGGGAGACCTCTGGTGGGCTCTCCTAGATGTAAGGGAGGACTCTGGTGGGCTCTCCTAGATGTAAGGGAGGACTCTGGTGGGCTCTCCTGGATGTAAGGGAGGACTCTGGTGGGCTCTCCTGGATGTAAGGGAGGACTCTGGTGGGCTCTCCTGGATGTAAGGGAGGACTCTGGTGGGCTCTCCTGGATGTAAGGGAGGACTCTGGTGGGCTCTCCTGGATGTAAGGGAGGACACTGGTGGGCTCTCCTGGATGTCAGGGAGGTCTCTGGTGGGCTCTCTCGGATGTAATGGAGGACTCTGGAGGGCTCTCCTGGATGTAAGGGAGGACTCTAGTGGGCTCTCCTGGATGTAAGGGAGGACTCTAGTGGGCTCTCCTGGATGTAAGGGAGGACTCTGGTGGGCTCTCCTGGATGTCAGGGAGGTCTCTGGTGGGCTCTCTCGGATGTAATGGAGGACTCTGGAGGGCTCTCCTGGATGTAAGGGAGGACTCTAGTGGGCTCTCCTGGATGTAAGGGAGGACTCTAGTGGGCTCTCCTGGATGTAAGGGAGGACTCTGGTGGGCTCTCCTGGATGTCAGGGAGGTCTCTGGTGGGCTCTCCTGGATGTAAGGGAGACCTCTGGTGGGCTCTCCTAGATGTAAGGGAGGACTCTGGTGGGCTCTCCTAGATGTAAGGGAGGACTCTGGTGGGCTCTCCTGGATGTAAGGGAGGACTCTGGTGGGCTCTCCTGGATGTAAGGGAGGACTCTGGTGGGCTCTCCTGGATGTAAGGGAGGACTCTGGTGGGCTCTCCTGGATGTAAGGGAGGACTCTGGTGGGCTCTCCTGGATGTAAGGGAGGACACTGGTGGGCTCTCCTGGATGTCAGGGAGGTCTCTGGTGGGCTCTCTCGGATGTAATGGAGGACTCTGGAGGGCTCTCCTGGATGTAAGGGAGGACTCTAGTGGGCTCTCCTGGATGTAAGGGAGGACTCTAGTGGGCTCTCCTGGATGTAAGGGAGGACTCTGGTGGGCTCTCCTGGATGTCAGGGAGGTCTCTGGTGGGCTCTCTCGGATGTAATGGAGGACTCTGGAGGGCTCTCCTGGATGTAAGGGAGGACTCTAGTGGGCTCTCCTGGATGTAAGGGAGGACTCTGGTGGGCTCTCCTGGATGTAAGGGAGGACACTGGTTGGCTTTCCAGGTAAGGTTGCCACCTCATCCCTTTAAAACCGAACACATATTAATTACACAGGTTCTGTGGTTGATAAAGGTGGTAACTAAACTCACTTGGTGCCTTATCTGCATTAAATTAGCCTCAGATCCTGTGTAATTCATATGTGTTCGGGTTTAAAGGGATGAGTTGGCAACCCTATCTCCTGGATGTAAGGGAGGACTCTGGTGGGCTTTCCTGGATGTAAGACAGGACTCTGGTGGGCTTTCCTGGATGTAAGGGAGGACTCTGGTGGGCTCTCCTGGATGTAAGGGAGGACTCTGGTGGGCTCTCCTGGATGTAAGGGAGGACTCTGGTGGGCTTTCCTGGATGTAAGGGAGGACTCTGGTGGGCTCTCCTGGATGTAAGGGAGGACTCTGGTGGGCTCTCCTGGATGTAAGGGAGGACTCTGGTGGGCTCTCCTGGATGTAAGGGAGGACTCTGGTGGGCTCTCCTGGATGTAAGGGAGGACTCTGGTGGGCTCTACTGGATGTAAGGGAGGACTCTGGTGGATTCTCCTGGATCTAAGGGAGGACTCTGGTGGGCTCTCCTGGATCTAAGGGAAGACTCTGGTGGGCTCTCCTGGATCTAAGGGAGGTCTCTGGTGGGCTCTCCTGGATGTAAGGGAGGACTCTGGCACTGGTAGGCTCTCCTGAATGTAAGGGAGGACTCTGGTGGGCTCTCCTGGATGTCAGGGAGGTCTCTGATGGGCTCTCTTGGATGTAATGGAGGACTCTGGAGGGCTCTCCTGGATGTAAGGGAGGACTCTGGTGGGCTCTCCTGAATGTAAGGGAGGACTCTAGTGGGCTCTCCTGGATGTAAGGGAGGACTCTGGTGGGCTCTCCTGAATGTAAGGGAGGACTTTGGTGGGCTCTCCTGGATGTAAGGGAGACCTCTGGTGGGCTCTCCTGGATATAAGGGAGGACTCTGGTGGGCTCTCCTAGATGTAAGGGAGGACTCTGGTGGGCTCTCCTGGATGTAAGGGAGGACTCTGGTGGGCTCTCCTGGATGTAAGGGAGGACTCTGGTGGGCTCTCCTAGATGTAAGGGAGGACTCTGGTGGGCTCTCCTAGATGTAAGGGAGGACTCTGGTGGGCTCTCCTGGATGTAAGGGAGGACTCTGGTGGGCTCTCCTGGATGTAAGGGAGGACTCTGGTGGGCTCTCCTGGATGTAAGGGAGGTCTCTGGTGGGCTCTCCTGGATGTAAGGGAGACCTCTGGTGGGCTCTCCTAGATGTAAGGGAGGACTCTGGTGGGCTCTCCTAGATGTAAGGGAGGACTCTGGTGGGCTCTCCTGGATGTAAGGGAGGACTCTGGTGGGCTCTCCTGGATGTAAGGGAGGACTCTGGTGGGCTCTCCTGGATGTAAGGGAGGACTCTGGTGGGCTCTCCTGGATGTAAGGGAGGACTCTGGTGGGCTCTCCTGGATGTAAGGGAGGACACTGGTGGGCTCTCCTGGATGTCAGGGAGGTCTCTGGTGGGCTCTCTCGGATGTAATGGAGGACTCTGGAGGGCTCTCCTGGATGTAAGGGAGGACTCTAGTGGGCTCTCCTGGATGTAAGGGAGGACTCTAGTGGGCTCTCCTGGATGTAAGGGAGGACTCTGGTGGGCTCTCCTGGATGTCAGGGAGGTCTCTGGTGGGCTCTCTCGGATGTAATGGAGGACTCTGGAGGGCTCTCCTGGATGTAAGGGAGGACTCTAGTGGGCTCTCCTGGATGTAAGGGAGGACTCTAGTGGGCTCTCCTGGATGTAAGGGAGGACTCTGGTGGGCTCTCCTGGATGTCAGGGAGGTCTCTGGTGGGCTCTCCTGGATGTAAGGGAGACCTCTGGTGGGCTCTCCTAGATGTAAGGGAGGACTCTGGTGGGCTCTCCTAGATGTAAGGGAGGACTCTGGTGGGCTCTCCTGGATGTAAGGGAGGACTCTGGTGGGCTCTCCTGGATGTAAGGGAGGACTCTGGTGGGCTCTCCTGGATGTAAGGGAGGACTCTGGTGGGCTCTCCTGGATGTAAGGGAGGACTCTGGTGGGCTCTCCTGGATGTAAGGGAGGACACTGGTGGGCTCTCCTGGATGTCAGGGAGGTCTCTGGTGGGCTCTCTCGGATGTAATGGAGGACTCTGGAGGGCTCTCCTGGATGTAAGGGAGGACTCTAGTGGGCTCTCCTGGATGTAAGGGAGGACTCTAGTGGGCTCTCCTGGATGTAAGGGAGGACTCTGGTGGGCTCTCCTGGATGTCAGGGAGGTCTCTGGTGGGCTCTCTCGGATGTAATGGAGGACTCTGGAGGGCTCTCCTGGATGTAAGGGAGGACTCTAGTGGGCTCTCCTGGATGTAAGGGAGGACTCTGGTGGGCTCTCCTGGATGTAAGGGAGGACACTGGTTGGCTTTCCAGGTAAGGTTGCCACCTCATCCCTTTAAAACCGAACACATATTAATTACACAGGTTCTGTGGTTGATAAAGGTGGTAACTAAACTCACTTGGTGCCTTATCTGCATTAAATTAGCCTCAGATCCTGTGTAATTCATATGTGTTCGGATTTAAAGGGATGAGTTGGCAACCCTATCTCCTGGATGTAAGGGAGGACTCTGGTGGGCTTTCCTGGATGTAAGAGAGGACTCTGGTGGGCTTTCCTGAATGTAAGGGAGGACTCCGGTGAGCTCTCCTGGATGTAAGGGAGGACTCTGGTGGGCTCTCCTGGATGTAAGGGAGGACTCTGGTGGGCTCTCCTGGATGAAAGGGAGGGGCTCTTTATAAAACTGATTTTTTTTTTCAGGCCTGTAAATACTTGTAAAATCGACAAAGGTTTGGGGACTCGTAGCATTGCCAAAAATGTGCGTAAAAAAAAAAAAAGCTTTATAAACGTCCCTGCAGGATTGCACTTTTCGAAGCTCATAGGCAAAGGAACCACCAGAAAAGCACATATAAGGCTGTTTGTATAAACATTTGTTCGAAAATATACCAGTGTATGGTCAGCATGCTGATCAGAGGCGGCTGGTGCTTAATTTTCTTGGGGGGCAGCCCGCGGCCTCCCCAGCTAAAAAACCCCTAGCCAGCCAACCAACCAGACACCCCAGCGTTCGTTCACTCGATCGATCTACGCCCCCCGCCTGTCGCTCAATCGCACTTCGCTCGCCCGTCGAAAAAACGTACAGGCGGACCTGATCTGAATGGCTATGCAGAACCCGGTTGCTCAGCGCTGGATCTCTCCACTGATCCCTGCTGAGCAGGTGGAAGACAGGTTTGCGTCTGCTCCGCTATGCAGAGCGGACACAGACACAGTGGGGTTGATTTACTAAAGGCAAATAGACTGTGCGCTCTGCAAGAGCAGTTGCTCCAGAGCTTAGTAAATGAGCAGAAGCTCTGCTGACTTCCATCATCCAATCATGTGCAAGCAAAAACGCTGTTTTTTTAAAATTTTTCTTGCACGTGATTGGGTATTCTTTTCAAAATTAAGCTTTACATCATTTACTAAGTCCTGGAGCAACTGTACTTGCAGAGGGCAATTGCATTTTGCAAAGTGCACAGTCTATTTGACTTTAGTAAATCAACCCCTATGGCTTAGTGTTGCCCCCTATCACTCCTCCTAAGGTAGCTGCCTCAATCGGCCTCATGGGCAGCATGGCCCTGATCACACCAATTTGAGCTTGTTGGATATTCTGTCCCAGAACTATGAACGTTAATTTGCAGCACCATTCCCCCACCAACCCCTAGACAGTTGTGATGGGACAGGTGTCCCCATCAGAAGATTTTTCCTCTATTCCTGTTCTGGTAGCAATTCAAAAATGTTGGATTTACCTTCACTCATCCACAGTAAAACTGATCAGGACAATTATAGAGATTGTATCTAAAAAATAACAAGACAAACATAACAAGATAAATATGAATAATCCACTAAACGACTAAATAAAACCAACTTTTGCTGTATATATAAGTATGAAACTTGTGTAATAAAGACTATTTAAAAAAAGAAAACTAACTTTTGTTGCAATCCAGAGATTTCGTTGCAGTACTTTTATTTTGCCACTAGATGTCTGCAGTCTGATGGTTAGCTTCATTCAAAGCCCTTCCTTTGAGCCCAGGTTGTGCTTCAACCAGAATGTGGAGAGTGAAACAAGAAGCAGAACAATGATAAGCTCATCTCTCTGTCACTCTGCTCTCTCCTCCTATCAGCATGCTTCTTGTCAGCACATGATCTGATTGGCTCCTTGTACTGTTTCTTACTTTCACACTCCAGCACTGCTATAGAGGAACTGCGTCTAGAGTCTAAAGCTGGCCAAATACTAGTAGACTTTACCTGGTTCCCGACCGGCTCACACAGATATACTGCGGCATAATGGATCCCCTGGGCGAAATACCATACGGGTACGTCCTACCCTTTTTCAGCTACCAGAGGGCACTCCCGCTCCCGCTGCACGGCTGGGGACCCGATGCGTGTGGCCGTCGGGCACGGTCGCCACCGGCCACGCGTGATCGTGTGCACGAGTGCCACCACAGCGATTTGTGTGTGTAAACACACAAATCCCTGTGCTGTCAGGGAAGAGGAAACCTATCGTTTGTTCCTACTAAGTAGGAAAAATGATATTTCTCCTCTCCTAGTCACTCCCATCCCCACACAGTTACAACACACTGAGGGAACACACAGTTAACCCCTTGATCGCCCCCCTAGTGTTAACCCCTTCCCTGCCATTGATATTTACACAGTAATCAGTGCATTTTTATAGCACTGATCGCATTATAATTGTCAATGGTCCCAAAATACTGTCAAAAGTGTCTGATCTGTCGCAGTACCGCTAAAAATCGCAGATCACCGCCATTACTAGTAAAAAAAAAAAAGGGCCATAAATCTTTCCCATAGTTTGTAGATGTTATAACTTTTGCGCAAACCAATCAATATACGCTTATTATGTTTTTTTTTACCAAAAATATGTAGAAGAATATATATTGGCCTAAACCGATGAAGAAATTTGTTTTAATAAAAAAAAATTGGGGGTATTTATTATAGCAAAAAGTAAAGAATATTGTTTTTTTATTTTTTATTGTGTGGATTTTCGTATTATCATCTTGGCTAGTAATGCTTTCTAAACGCATCTGAAATGTGCTGTAAATGCCATAGGGGCGTTTGTTATGCATTTGCAGCACTCTTACATTGGCATCAATGGAAATGTTTGGACGAGTGGTAAAGCCAGGCAAACGACACGTTGGGTCAGTTTTGACAGCACGACGCTAACGCAACCCTGTGAGCAACCCCGGGCGCTGCAATGACAGCCATTCATGAAGCTTCAAAAACGCTCATGGAACGCCTGCTTTTGAAGCTAGTGTACAGTCAGCCCCGATTCACACTGCCGAGACCTATCATGCACTTTGTGACACATAAGGTCGCATGACAAGTCAAAACACATTCATTTCAATGGCTGCTGTCTTAATCAATGTGACTCAAGTCGCAGTGACAAAAAAAGTTCCTGCACTACTTTTCTGCAACTTTGGTGCGACCTGAGTGCCATAGACTGCAATGTTAAATCTTAAAAGTTGCAAACAATTCACACGATTTTGGTATCGTAGTGTAAAACGGGCCTTAGCCTGAGGGGAAACAATTGTTTGTCATGAGTAGTTGTATATCATTTTTTCAATCTTTTTACTATGTATAAACTTATCTGTTTTTCAGGACCATTTTTAGAACTCTATAATGCGCAAGGAACATAGGCGTGTGCACAGGGTGTGCCGGGTGTGCCCAGGCACACCCTAATCACCCCGTGCACATTAGTGATATTGCTCTGTGTAGCAGCAGAAACAAGGGAAAGATCTCCCTCTTACTGGCTCTGCCATAAGAGAAGTGTTTATGCTCTTCTCTTTCACTGTGCCGGCAGGGAGATCAATGTGCCGGGGTCATATATATGTAGACACCCGCACATGCATGTGTGTTTGAGCTTAAGGGTGCACACCCTAATGCAATAGGCTGCGCACGCCTATGGCAAGGAAGGAAAATCCAGAGCATGTTGCGGGAAACCCACATTCGGTGAGCGTTTCCCGCACTGCAATCAAAACACACTGGGTGTGCGACCTGCTGTGGGTGTCAATATATTCCTAACGACACCCCAAACTCGCTTTGAAAAGTAGCGCATGCACTACTTTTTCTGCGATCAAATGCAAATGAATGGTCTGAATATTGCATCACACTGAGTTGCTCGGGAGCGCGGACTGTGTTCTTGAGTGATTCAGGTGTGAACCAGCCCTAAGGTCAGTAGGAAAAGGATCACAGATCGCACACATGGGCCCGGCCAGGAAGAATTTCAACAAGTGATTGGACAATCTAGTCAGTGATTTCTCACTGGACTAGGGACAGGTAAGTATAAAATTGGGAGGGGGGGGCAGGAAATACTCTGTTAATAGTGTAGAGGCCGGTTCACACCAGAATGTGGTGCAAGGATGGCGCGTTACGTGTGCGTTTCCTGCACCGTGCTCAATATGCACTGCCTTTGCGATCTGCTGCAGGTGCCAATGTAATGTTAAAGTGGATGTAAACCCGAAATTTTTTTATTTTTTTTTTATATCATACTGTAGAGCATAAGATTTCCTATCATTTGAGCCCAGTCTTGCCACACAGAGTTAATCCAGCTCTGAGCAATCCTCTTTTATTGTTCAGTGAGAAAAATCTTGACAAACTGAGAAAAACTTTGTCAAATCCTCCCCCTTGCTGTGAGTGACAGGTGATTTACATCTCGTGCACTAGCCTAAGACATGCATTATTTTTTAATTCCCACCCCCCCACTCCTTTCTTCAGCAGCTCTGCAAGGATTGGCTGTTCCACACCTCAGCATGATTTGGCATACTGAAGTCATGTGGTTACTTTCCTGTCTTTTCACTGGATGTTAGAGATCATAGCAGAAGTTCAGTGTAAGAAATACACAGGAGAAAATGCATATTGACAAGGGGAGTATAGAGGTGGGCGGGGAGTCTACTGACATCACGACTCCACCCACCGAGCTCCAGACAACAGACCCACCCACAGAATCCGCCGTTTTTTGGGTCTCATAACAGACAGAGGGGAGACATTTGACAGGTAAAGATACATGCAGGAGGCATGTATATCCTTATAGATAACCCCTATGGCAGTAGTTTAGAAAGGATGACATTGGGTTTACATCCACTTTAATGGCACCCCAAACACAGTGCTCATTTAATTGAATGGGCTGCAAAATCGTACCGCACAGGAACATGCAAGAATCGCACAGGATCCTGGTGTGAACTGTCCCTAAAGGTAAAGTTACACTTTCACACTGAGGTGCTGGCCGCGTTGAAGGTAAAGCGCCGCTAGTTTTAGTAGCACTTTACCATCATTTTAGTGGCGCTTTTCGGGCCCTAGCGGGGTGCTTTTAACCCTCGCTAGCGGCCGAAAAAGGGTTAAGAGCGCCTGCAAAGCGCCGCTGCAGAAGCACTTTGCAGGCGATTCAGCAGCACTGACCATTGATGTCAATGGCAGGGGCGTTTTGGGAGTGGTGTATTCACTGCTCCCGCACTGCCCCAAAGATTGAAATCAATGGGCAGCGCCACCGAAGCGCCGCGGCAGCTAGCGGGGGTTAAAAGCACCCCGCTAGCTCCATCTCTGGGCTGATTTAGGCCCCAGGGGAGTACTATCCTTCGCTACGTTACCTGGAAAATTCCAAGCTAAGTTACCTCATTCTACCGTATATTACACATTTTATTATGATTTATCTCAATTTCTCACTCATTGAAGCATATATGCCTTGTCCATTGATATAAATGTATGTTAGACAGCCTAGTGTGGCGCATTGAGCACTATACACTAATAAGTATACGCTGTTATGGCCACATACTCCGTGCAACTCTGGGCATATTGTTTTCGGTCTCGGCCTCCAATTACCTACCTACCTGTTATTTACTTGAGATACTGTACATACTGTTTCTTTTGACTGTTACATGTTACATTCTTTGGCTAATAAAGGAATTACAAAAAAAGCGCCCCGCTAGCGGATGAAAAGCGCAGCTAAAACTACGGTAAAGCGCCGCTAAAACAACTAGTGGCGCTTTACTGTCGGTGTCCCTGCGCCTCAGTGTGAAAGTGCCCTAAAATACCTCAGTGTGAACGTGGCCTTAAAATAAAACTTTTTTTAGTTCTGGATAGAATGGAGAAGGGTTAAACACCTGCAAGGGTCTCTGGGGTGTATTTACTAAAGGCAAATCTACTTTGCACTACAAGTGCACTTGGAAGTGCAGTCGCTGTAGATCTGAGGGGGACATGCAAGGAAAATAAAAAACAGCATTTTTGCTTGTACATGAATGGATGATAAAATCAGCAGAGCTTCCCCTCATGTCAGATCTTCCTCTCAGATCTACAGCGACTGCACTTCCAAGTGCACTTGTAGTGCAGAGTGGATTTGCCTTTAGTAAATCAACCCCCCTGTGTCTTCCTTAGGGAAATTCACCTCATTTGTCCTATTTACTGTTATCACCGAAAGTAAAAATGACAGAAAAGTCACAAACTTTTACTTGC
Organism: Aquarana catesbeiana; assembly: GCF_042186555.1. Lineage (NCBI taxonomy): Eukaryota > Metazoa > Chordata > Amphibia > Anura > Ranidae > Aquarana > Aquarana catesbeiana. The sequence continues at coordinate 104,423,532 of NC_133329.1, read as the reverse complement.
CACCAGAACAGGAATATAATGGAAATCTTTCAATAGGGCCAATAGTTCTGCTGACTCCGACAACCAAAGATTTCCCTCACTTTGAAGGGAGTTTACTTCACTTCCTGTTTTGGTTATGAAACAGGAAGTGAAGGAAAATCTTCCAAATGGCACACAGATGGCAAATAAAAACGGACAGGGGTTTGAACCCTCCCTTTACCCTGTCCAAAATGAAAAAAAAAAACATTTAGCATTTAGTTCTACTTCAACATATATACATCTATAGTGAGTTTTGAAAGCTCTTCAGCTTCCTGAGGGGGTTATTTACTAAAGGCAAATCCACTTTGCACTGCAAGTGCACTTGGAAGTGCAGTTGCTGTAGATCTGAGGGGGACATGCAAGGAAAATAAAAAACAGCATTTTAGCTTGTATATGATTGGATGATAAAATCAGCAGAGCTTCCCCTCATTTCAGATCTTCCCCTCAGATCTAAAGCAACTGCACTTCCAAGTGCACTTGCAGTGCACTTGTAACACAGGATGGATTTGCCTTTAGTAAATAAACCCCTATGACTCTTTTAATGGCTCCTTTTTTTTTTCTTACCTCATGAAGGAACACTGGAAATCCCCTTTTGTAGCCCCTGTGACATCACTGCAGGGATTAGAGCCAAGTGGAGGAACTGAAGAAGCAGCCTGGGTCACCATGGTCGGTCTTCTTCCTAGGTTTGGTGTATAATTTAGTTAATAATGAAAGTAAAAAAATAAAATTATTTTTGAATATTTATATGCAGTAGTAAAGATTAATAACCATCTATATGGCAGTGTTGCCAACCTAACAGATTGAAATTTACTGACACGACATCCAACATTTACTGGCACAGCCAAGTTTTTACTGGCATTTCCAAAAGTTACAAAATTACAGTTTTAAGTACAAATTTCACTATTTAGGCTACAAACAAGTACAATATGTAAGTAGCAATGTGATTTAAGGTAGATAATATGGCAAAAAACATATTTCTTATTTTATTTTCGATATAGTAAGTAAGTAGCTCAGGAGGGCAAGAAATTAGAATGTGCGGCACACACAAGAAATTGACTCTCACAGTGATACTGACAGCAGTGTGCAGCAGTACAGATTACCGACACGACACGTCCCCTCTTGAGTCACAGTTTCTCTCCAAGCCCGGTGGTCCCTCCAGTCCAAACAGCACTGAGGCTCCTGACCTGCCTTGCTCCCATCCTGCAGACTCACACACAAGGCTCTGGCCACTCTGCTTGGGTCCCTTGCACCATGACATCACAGAACATGCTCAGGGACCGCCTCCACCATAGCCGCCCAAACACACTGTAGCAGGCACTCGTATGGTCTCGGCTGGCTCCGGGCCGAGCGTCACAGCTTTTTTTTTTTACTGGCAACCTTTTCTTTTTACTGGCATTTACTGGCAGGAGAAAATTGTCTGTTTTTTACTGGCTGCCAGTACAAATACTGACGGTTGGCAACACTGCTATATGGTTAGGGAACAAAATATCTAATCCACTCTGAGAATAACAGACAGAAGATATATACAGTATATACATAGAATATATATACACACACAATATACAGTATATACAATTAGAGGTATATTTCATCAGACTCCAGACCTAAAACACTGTTTTGCAGATTTTCAGACAGGATTGTAATATAACATTATCCATGACAGACTACCTTGTCATAGGTGAGTGGCTTGATACAAGCTATCTGTGTCTGATGTTACTTATGCAGCCATAAACAAACACATTATTCCTTCAAATTTTTTTCATTTTGAGAAAGTTTGTTCGATTTTCGAATCGTTGGTGGGGTCAAATCGACATTCATTTTCAACCACAGGAAAATTCGAAAGAGCAGAATATAAAACTTTTCTTCATCGAACACATTTTCAGACAGTTGTATGTGGTTTTGGTTCAGAAATTACATTCATTTTAAAATTGAATGTTGAAAGCAAGTGAAATTTTCAAACAACATTTGTCCATTCAATCGAATGTAAAAAGAATTTTCGTACGAATTGCGAATGAAAAAAAACGCTTGCCTTTAGAATCACTAACTTCCTTCTGCTGCCCAGAACTACAGGTCCCAAGAGGCATTGCTCCTCACACATTTATATTCACAAGTTTTCAAGCACTTGTGACATGTATGGGCTTTGTACGAACTGTATGTGTGCTTCACTGTATTTCCTGATATGTAAACAAATAATGCATTTTGTATGCAGGCCAACTAATCGATTATGAAAATAGCTGTCAACTAGTTTTGTAATCGATTATGTCGATTAGTTGTTTCAGCCCTAGGGGAGAGTACTCAGGGGTCACAAAGCTGGGAGCTTTCTTCCTCTGCTAGCATGACAGCATTTAACTGGGTGACAACCAGGGCTGGTGCAAGGATTTTTGACACCCGAAACCTCATTTTGCTGCCCCCCCCCCTGGCTCCACCCCTGACTCCATCTCCTTTTCCCAGCCCATGTAAACCTCACCTTTTTAATGAAGCTCCCATCAAATGTAGCCTCACCAGGGCCCATCAAATGCAGCCTACCAGCATATATCAAATGCAGCCTACCAACGCCCATCAAATGCAGCCTACCAGCGCCCATCAATGCAGCCTACCAGCGCCCATCAAATGCAGCCTCACCAGCGTCCATCAAATGCAGCCTACCAGCGCCCATCAATGCAGCCTGACCAGTGCACATCAAAAGCAGCCTCACCAGTGCCCATCAAATTCAGCCTCACCAGTGCCCATCAAATGCAGCCTTACCAGCGCCCATCAAATGTAGCCTCACCAGCGCCCATCAAATGCAGCCTCACCAGCGCCCATCAAATGTAGCCTCACCAGCGCCCATCAAATGTAGCCTCACTAGCGCCCATCAAACGTAGCCTCACCAGCGCCCATCAATTACAGCCTACCAGCGCCCATCAATAAACGTTTGCTTGCTTCCATTCATTAGGGAGTCAGGACACAGACACAGTCCTCCGCCGCCGCTGCACCTCTGACACTATGTGCGAATGGAGCGGTGGCTGCCTGCTGATGCTGAGACTTAGTTGCTTGCTACAGAGAGAAGAGAGTAGAAACATCTGTGGCCGGGCGCCCTAGGCGGCTGCCTAGTTTGCCTAGTGGTAGCACCGGCCCTGGTGACAACACTGCAGTGCTTTTATTGCAGAGAAATCCATGTTGTCACCTTGTTGAAGGAAGTGCCTGGCACTGGCAGGATCATTAGATGGCTGTGTAAGGACAGAAAAGGCAAATTGCATTTAAAATAACGTATGCGATGTTAACATTTCAGCCAAAGGGCATCACCTTAACTTGAAACTTTCTGCTTTATCCAATCAATGGCTAGCACAGATTTTATATACATACAGTATATATATATATATATATATATATATATATATATATATATATATACAGTATATATTTCTCTACCTGTTCTGCATTGGTATAAGAACAGCTGTTTCGGGAGTCATTTGCTCTTACAATAAACACAGCACACAGGCCAATAAACAAAGCTGGAGAACTATTCCTCCAATACAAACACAGCACACTTGCCTAAACAGCTCACACAAACACACACTTATCACAGACATATTAGACAAATATATGCACATAACACCTATATGCTGTATAAACTGACACAACATAGAGGAGCAGAAGGAATAAAAATTGAACACATGCCTGTAACAATGACACATAATGAGCGTCACATGCTGGCAAAAGAGCAGACCGGGAGATAATAGCATAAGAAGTACTGACATTAAGTATGAAAGAAAAGATATTGGGAATCCCTGTGTGCTTTCTGTTATTAGGCTCCCGAATTATAATTTTGTCCTGCAAAATGCATGAAAATAAAATGGTATTGTTTTTTATTAGAAGCCCGCACAGATCCATAGCTCCGCTCAAACCCAGCCTCTCCTGCACATGGACAACCTGGGTGCCGGCCATCACAGTCCATCTGCACTCTTCATTGAAAAATAGGAAAAAATATCAGCCGCACTCCAATTTTTGTTTTTCTCACAGTGTTTTTATTAGTCAGTGAATTGACTGCGTATAGCGATGTCTCATACCCAAAACCAACCTTCCTTAACTTCTTCATGACCACGCTATACCCGAATGATGGCTACAGCACGGCCACACATTGCCGGGAGGGCATCTATTAAACTCCTCCTGTGACTGCGGTTATTGTGCGCCCCATGTGGCATGCATCGGCAGGGATCTGTGATCACTGTGTCCATCAGACACAGCTAAACACAGATCAAGGTAAACAGCCAATCACAGCAGCTCTTTACCATGTGACCAGCTGTGTCCAATCACAGCTGATCACAGTGTAAACAGGATTTTTCGGCATTCAGCGTGATGAGAGGAGAGCTGATAACCAGCAAATCCACACTGGGGACATCTACTCTGATCATAAGTGCCTTGATTATTAGTGCAGCCCCAACAGTGCCCTTCAGTACTGCCAATCAGTGCCCACCAGTGCTGCCAATCATTGCTCACCAGTGCTGCCAATCAATGCTGCCAATCAGTGCACATCGGTGCTGCCAATCAGTGCTGCCTATCAGTACCCATCAGTGCAGCCTAATACTGCGTATACACGAGCGGATTTTCCGTCAGAAAAATCTTGGATGGTTTTTCCAACGGAATTCCGCTCAAGCTTGACTTGCATACACACGGTCACACAAAAGTTCGCTGAACTTTCGATCGTCAAGAACGCGGTGATGTACAACACTACGACAGGCCGAGAAAATGAAGTTCAATGCTTCGGAGCATGCGTCGAATTGTTTCCGAGCATGCGTAGGAATTTTGCGCGTCGGAATTGCTACAGACGACCGCATTTTCAGAAAGGAACTTTTTCTGACCGAAAAATTGAGAGCCTGCTCCCAATCTTTTGCTGGCTGTAATTCAGCCAGCAAAAATCCAATGGAGCATACACACGGTTGCATTTTCCGACCAAAAGCTCTCATGGGTCTTTTGCTGGCCGAATTTCCGATCGTGTGTACACGGCATTACAGTGCCCTTTAGTGCAGCCTCATAAACGCACATCAGTGAAGGAGAACAAGTAACTTATTTACAAAATGTTATAACAGAAACTAAGAAAAACTTAAAAGAAAACTTAAAAAAAACTTAAGAAAAAAAAAAAAAAAAAAAAAAAATATATATATATATATATATATATATATATATATATATATATATATATATAGTTTTTATATACGCTGTCTCTGTGTGAGGAGGGAGAGCCGGCGATGAGAGATGATCTCATATGTTTACATATGAGATCACCTTTCATTGGACACTCCGATCGAGTGCTGAATGGCCGCTGTGATTGGCCATTTAGCACGATCTGTGATTAGCTGTGTCCAAGGGACACGGCCAACACAGAACTTCCCCGATGTGCGCCCATGGCGGCGTGCAGAGGGGAAATAAACAGGAGGACGTCCAGGGATGCTCTTCCGGCAATTGGCATCCACGCTGTAGCCGTCTTTCGGCTATAGCGCGGGCGCTGTGGGGCCACCTATTGGGTGGGGCCCATGGGCTTGAGCCCAGTCAAGCCCAATAGTAAGTCCAGCCCTGAGGGCGAGTGTGGAGCAGGGGCAGACTGGGTTGACAGTTTCCTAGCTGATCGCTGCTGGCAGAAGCGGTGCAGCCATCAGAGCGGCACGGAGGGGGGCTCCCTGCCCCCTGGGCCACTCTGATGTCTTGTACAAAAGGCCGCACCACTTCTGCCAGACACGATCAGCCAGGAAACTGTCAGAAGGATCAGGCAGCTGGATGACACAGAGCGGGGATCTCCCTCTGAGACGCGGTTTGTATATGAATAGCCGGCTGCTGTCAAACAAAGTCCCGCCTCCTGGACCGGCATTGGACCAGTGTGCTGTCTATTAGCGTAGTCAGTCTAGGAGATGGGACTTTATTTGACAGCAGTCGGCTATTTATATACAAGCCGCGTCTCAGCGGGAGACCCCCACTCTGTGTCATCCGGCCAGCAGATCCTCCTGATTACTCCCTGATGTATTGCTGGGCACTGATGGGGCTGCATGTATGTGCATTGATAGGCTGTGTTGATAAATACTGATATGCTGCACTGATGGCCAATGATATGCTGCACGTATGGGCAATGATATGCTGCACTGATGGGCAATGAATGATACGCTGCACTGGTGGGCACTGATAGGCTGCAATGATAGGCAATGATATGCTGCACTGATGGGCAATGATACGCTGCACTGATGGGCAAGGGTAAGCTGCACTGCTGGGCACTGATAGGCTGCACTAATGGGCAATCATAGGCTGCACTGATGGCCATTGATAGGCTAAACTCATGGGTATTGATATGCTGCACTGATGGGCAATGATAGGCTGCACTGATGGGCAATGATAGGCTGCAGTGATGGCCACTGATATGCTGCACCGATGGCCACTGATGAGGCGGAACTGATAAGCTGCACTGATGGGGCGGAACTGATAAGCTGCACTGATGGGGCGGAACTGATAAGCTGCACTGTTGGGCGCTGATGAGGCTGCACTGATGGGCACTGATAGGCGGCACTGATCGGCTGCACTGATGGGACTGTACTGATGCCACTGATCGGCTGCACTGATGGACACTAATAAAGGGTTGCACTGATGGGCACCGATATGCTTTATGTTAATATTGTTAAAGTTGTTAATATTTATTTTTGGAACTTAATTCTGCAAAAAAACATTTAACAGTGTAATTTCATGAGATAATTTACAAGAGGGTGTTTAGTGGCGGACTTAGGGGCAGGGCAGGGTAGGGGTTAAAAACTGATTAGAAATTGCTAATCAGACAATGGCAGCTTGATCCTTCTATTAAGCTTTTGCATAAGGTTTCTCAAACCTTTCCATGCCTGCGCTTTATGTGATGACTAAGCCTCTCCCCTTTATGACATTGTCAAAAAGAGCGGGGCATGGGTGACCTTAAAATGATGCCCCCTCTGAAAAATGTTCTGCAGACACCCATGGTTGGAGACCTCATTATATGCAGCCAATTCACTGATTATTTAAAAACACTGCAAGAGCTAATTGGAGTGTGGTTGATATTTTTTCTAGTATATTTTTAATGTTTTAGTTAAAGGAAACTGTCACTTTGCCCATTTAGGGCAACAAAAAATGTATTAACAGAATAGCAGAAATGGGTCCTATAGTAATCTTTGTTACAGCGTGAAAGACAAAAGCAGCTGTATTCATACTAGTGACAGACTGGGCCATCCTGTCGTCCTGGTCACTTTTGACATTTTTCACATATGTAAAAATCAGCATTTTGGTGCTAGGAATGTACTTATAACCCCAAATGTTATGTATTTTTTGAAAGCAAGGCCCTGGAAAATGAAATGTTGGCTTTTGCAATTTTTTACGCTGCATGATAATTGCGAAGACGTTTATCGAATACAAATTTTCAGAAAATAAATACGCTTAAAGGGTAACACCACTTTCATGGGGAAAAAAATTAGCAAATAAAGAAAAAATAATATAGCGTATACAGTTGTGACACAAGTCATATTGCAATTGAATGTTATTAAAAATTACCTTTCTTTTTCAATCTGCAGTCGCTGTAATTTTCTGAAAATGCAATGCAATATGGTAACCTGCAGAATGTATACAGAATGTTCCACAGAAACATCATTTCCTGCTTGTGTGATTGACTCACTTATTTTTTAAGAAGTCTGCACTAAGATACAAGTCAGATTTCAGGCATCCCCTGTAACAAAAATGTCATTTTTGGTGAGATACTCCCAATAGGAACATGTCTAAAGGAATGCAGGCCCAGCAGGTGCACAGCTGATTGATAATTATGAAACCACTCCCATTAGACTCACTTTCCCACATGGACACAGAATAACAAAAGGTAGATATCGGCAACAAAGTTTGTTAACCTCCCTGGCGGTTTTCCCGAGTGTGGCTCGGGGTTAAAATTCAGTACCATTAGCGGTAACCCCGAGCCACACTCGGGATCGCATTGCAGGATCCTGGGGCGGCTTTACTTACCTTGTCCCCGGGATCCTGCGATGTCACCCGCAGTGTCCGTGGACTCCGTCCTCCTCCGAAGCCTCTCCGTGCCAGGCTCCGTTCCCTGCGAGCGGCGCGGCGCATGGGGGCGGAGCCTGGCGGCAAATTAAAAAAAAAGTAAAAATCATAACACATACAGTACTGCACAGATTACAGTACTGTATGAAATGATTTCACATCCCTTTTGTCCCCAGTGCTTTGTCCCATGCCCTGCATGCAGTTTTACATGATATACACTGTTCTTTCTGCCTGGAAACTGGAGATTGTCCATAGCAACCAAAAAGTGTCCCTTTATGTCAAAAGTGGCTTTAGACCAGCTAGAAAACAGCGATAGTAAATTAGAACACTTGCAGAACTGAGCGATAGTGAATTGTGGGGAAATTTATTTTATTACTATTTTTTTTTTTTTTTTTAATTATTTATTTTTATTTATTATATTATAATTTATGTTTTTGTGTTTCAAACTTTATCATACCAGGGATATCTACTAGACTCTGGTTTGGACAGATTTAAGTGTGTTATTGTTAAGATTTACAGACCTACAATATAAAACGCCAAATTTCCATGCAAAATAATGGTACCGCTTTCAGCACCTAAAATCCGAAATAATCATTATTATTACATTATAATCCTTGTAATGTAGATAGATCACCCAGAGGGGAATGTTTTTTTTCTCAACAAACGCAGAGTTACAATTTAAATGCATTTTAGTGCACACAAACACAATATAATACCCAATTATTTGGTAACATATAAAAGATGATGTTATGCTGAGTAAATAGATACCAAACATGTCATGATTGAAAAATTTGCACGCCGTGAAATGGCAACAAACTACGGTACCTAAAAATCTCCATTTTAAATATCTTTACAGGTTACCAGTTTAGAGTTAAACGTGAGCTCTGACACTAGAATTATTGCTCTCACTCATTGACGTTCCCAGCGATACTTCACATGTGTGGTGTGATCACCGTTTACATATGTGTGCAGGACTTACATGTGCATTTGCATTTGCATGTGAGCACAGAGGGGCGGGGGTGCTTTCAAATTTTATTTATTTATTTTATTTAAATTGATTTAAATGTGTTTTTTTCTCATTCAACTTGATTGCTAACATAAGTAATAAACAACATCCCTTGTGATAGTTTGGGCAGTAACAGGTACTCTTTATTGGGAGATCAGGGGTCCATTATCCCTCATCTGCCCTCCCAGGCAGCCGATCAAACTGAGGTCGGTTTAATCTGCTGCTACCCTGTCTGGTACCAGGAAAGCAAAACACTAAACTGAAACCGGAAGTGACCTTATTCTCCTTGCTTCTGGCTTCATCAGTCAGTGGTGTCACTAGGATTGGTTTTACCTGGTGCGGTAAAACATGGTGTCACACCGAGTGTCAAACTGAGCAGGCTAGCGAATCGGCGAGGCTTGCCCCCCCATTATTGTCCTCAGTGACCCAATTCACGTTACTGTCCTTAGTCCCCCACAATAATGTCCTCAGTCCCCCATTACTGTCCTCAGTCCCACACAATAATGTCCTCAGTGACCCAATTACTGTTCTCAGGCCCCCATTACTGTCCTCAGGCCCCCAATAATGTTCTCGGTTCCCCCTATTAATGTCCTTAATGATCCAATTATTGTCCACAGGCCCCCAATTACTCTCCTCAGGCAACAATTACTGTCCTCAGGCCCCCCGTTACTGTCCTCAGGCCGCTCCAATAATGTCCTCAGTCCCCCCCAATATTGTCCTCAGTGACCCCCATCAATGTCCTCAGCAACCCCAATAATGTCTTCAGTAACTCCATTACTGTCCTTAGTCCCCACATTACTGTCCTCAGTCCCCCCATTAATGTCTTCAGTAACCCTATTACTGTCTCCTCAGTCCTCCTCCACAGCACCCCATTGTTGTCCTCAGGGTACCCCCCAGTGCCCTATTACTGTCCTCAGCCCCCCCCCCCCCCCCATTGTTGTCCTCAGCCCCCCCCATCACCCTCTCATCACTCCTCCTCCTGTCTTACCTTACATAGACATTAATTAGGCTCATGTGGACTTGACATGTAATTGCCATCATCCCTTAATATACAAAAAAAACTAGAACCTCAAAGATTCGTGATTTTAAAGGCAATATAAACAAGATTTGTATAAAAAAAATATATTGTTTATTGATACAAAATTACTAAAAACAGTGATCTTATAGATCGAAGTAGAAATTGATACAAATACATAACATTTCATAAGGTTTACAAATAATGGTGACTTTAAAAAGTGGCAAATTACAACTGCAATTTCAAACAAAGAGATAAATCACATAGCTCTAGGTGATAAGCAGTTGCAGAGACTGACACGTTTAGAAAAGATACATTAAAATTCTTCATCAGGGACAAAAAGCCACTTTATGTCGAGATGTTGATCCTAGGAACAGGGAAAAACTTCTCCATCATAGGCACTTCACCACAATCAGTATTAGCCCTCCACCGCATTGAGGGGCCCAAGAATAACAAAACTCAACAAGGACATCATATCCCAAAAGGCTCCACCAGTGTAGTATCAAATAAACCCCCAATTTCAAGGGGAATAGGGAGGGCCTTACAGCGAAAAAATGGAGGTGCTTAAATCAGAGCATCCAAGCTGACAACGGCTTAGCTCCAACAAGAAATAAGCCCCCCAAGAGTATGCAGGAAGATCATCTACAGGTAGATCAAAAACTTGCCATATGTGGATGGAGCTCCAAGGCCTTTAAAATCCTGAATCTTTGAGGTTCTAGTTTGTTTTGTACCTTACATAGACAGTCTGGAGGGCTAGAGACACAGCAGGTCTGGACAGAGGGTGCAAGCTGGTGATTTGTCGCTGGGACAGCCCTGCATCAAAACAACCAATCATCTGCTGTTAACTTGGGCAGCCCCGCCCTTTATCCTCAGCTGTTCTTCCTCCCACAGACGGCTCCTGCAGGAGAGAATGACAGTGGTGCCACAGCTTGGGTATCACCCCTTTGATGGGTGTCACCCAGGTGCGGTTCCCACCCCCATAGGGACGCCACTGTGGATGTTCCTCCATCTCCTCTGTAGGCAGCGACCCAACTGCTTGCAGCGGTCCCAGAAATGGGAGAGCCCGGGTAATGGAGGTGGGCAGAGGCAGGAGTAAAGTGATCAGTTGGCTGTAGGGCCGCTTGGATTACTTTCACCTGAAAGCCAGTGGCTGACTCTAAAAACATGACACCATGATCATGGCTGCAGCTGCGATCCTGGTATAACCACTTGCAGTCCAGGATGTCTATATATGTTTGCTGGCCGGCAAGTGGTTCAATTATGTAGCACCTTTGTAGCACCTATAGTGATTTCTTGAGGTTTGCTGCATGACAACAGACCCTCATGAGCATACACAGGCATTTCTCCCACGCACATCAATCTATAACATGACTGAAACTTTATATAAGAATTGCAGATAGCAAAAAGTTTCACTGGGCATGGACAGGTGAACAGGGATTGATGTATTTTCCCCGTGGGTGGAACAAAACTGGATTAAAATTAGCAAGGCTGGGTTCAAATGTAACGGCCACGGGTTCAGCGTGGAAGACCGATGCGGTTCTGTTCACTGGTTCAGGTGCAATTCAGGTGCAAATTTTTACCTGAAATTGCACCTGAACTGAACTGCAAAACACACAAGACTCTTTTTAAAACCGCACCGCGGCCCCCCGCACATGTGTAAACCGGCTGCATTAAGAAGACTGCCAGTGCACATGGTATGTGAATAGGATGTGGTTCAAAACGCATCCAATTCGCATACATGTAAACAGAGCCTAACTGTCTCATTGAGTGAATTAAAGCATATCTAAAAATGTAAACAGTATAACCAAAATGTAATATGTAATGTACTAATTTCCACTGTGTGTTTCACTTAATTTCACCCTCCTCCTATTGATATGAACCATCTTGAGGTTTATAAACTTACTTTGTGAAGATCCTTGCACATTTACAGTACTTCCTTGAATTCTTCAACACATAGGGGGTGATTTAAGAAAGCCGTGCGCCATTAATAGAGGTGCATGGCGAGGCGCAATGCACAGTTCCATATTTACGAGATGGTGCGCCGGTAACAGAGCGTGAATCCCCCATTTACTATAGCGATCTCAAGGCACGGGAGAATGCAATCTGTGTGCCACTATGGATATGGTGCACAGCATCTCCAAATCAATATTGACAGAAGATGGAGGTGCCAATATTATGGGGTGAAGTGAGGAAGTTTAGTAACAACTGCCCAAGTAACAAATATGCCCAAAATAGAATTAGAAAGTAACTTTTTCAGAAAAAGCCTGCTGTGCCTGCAAGTATGTTTAGAACTGCGTGAGATCAATGTAAGCACTGCGTATGCGAAAGCGGCTGTTGCGCTCGTTCACATGCGTTTGTTCACTGCGTGGCCAAAATCTCGCTTGTGATATATTCCTTCCCCAGTACAAATTTGTGAAGGATAGCCCATAGATATGACCATTCAATACTATCGAAGGCCTTGTGGGCATCAAGAGAGAGCAAAGCTCTATCCCCCATGTTATCAGATCTGGACTGTATATTGATAAACAGCCTGCGTAAGTTTATAGCCGTGGATTTCTGAGGCATAAATCATGCTTGATCGGAATGAATTATGGAGGATATTACCTTGTTCAATCTTATGGCCAACACCTTTGCCAATATTTTCACATCTGTTTGAAGAAGGGACATCGGTCTATAGGAGCCAGGGTGCTTACCTGGCTTTAGAAGTAAGACTATAATGGCTTTAGTGATAGAGGGTGGGAGGCACCCAGTTTTTTTTTTTGGCTTCGTTGAACACCAAGATATGTGTGTAAAGAATCTTCTGCGTAAGTTTTGCAGAGTTCGGTATAAATCAGAGTAGTAGGACACAAGCACTGACATAATTTCATCAGGTGAGTTTGTGACTACACCAGTGGAAGTCCATAGAGCTCCAATGGATGGGGATGTCTGCTGTGAGTGGGCAATTTTTGCTAGAATGCCTCCGATATGCTTTCCCTCCTCATAGAATGCTCGTTTACTAAAAAAAGTTTCCATTCCACCGTAGCTGAAGTGAGATGACAGAAAGCATCCTGAGCTGACAGCCATGCCTCCCTTCGGACCTCCGTAGGATTGGAAATAAACTCAGCCTCCAGATCATGAACTAAATGTTCTACCCCCTCCCTTTGTGCATTAGATGTCCTCTAAAAGCTTTAATTTCCCTAATGAACATGCCCCTAAGAAAGACCTTGAAGGTTTCCCACACCACTCCTGCGTCTGGGTGCTCAATGTGATCCTGCCAAAAATCTGCAATTTTCTTCCCTATCTGGGCCTGAGCCGGGAAAAGATTAAGCCAAAAGGCATTCAGTTTCCATGGGGCCCTAGACAGTGTCGTGGGGGGGCATACCTCAAGAGTGAGAACCAGTGGGGAATGGTCTGAAATCCCCCATAGTGCATATTTAATCTCTGCCACAGATCCGACAGCAATGTCCGAGCTAAGGCGTAGATCTATGTGGGATAATCATAAGTGAGATTTCGAAAAGCATGAAAATTGTCTTTCCTCAGGGTTTTTACTCCTCCATGGGTCACACCACCCCACTTCATCATCCAATTTTTTCAGGGCTGTGCGGCACACTCCTCTGCCTTGCACCACCGGGGGTGGTGCTTGTCTAAAAGGGGGTCTAGGTAGCAATTGAAGTCACCCAGGATATACAACGGCACAAATACCGTAAATACCATAGCCCGTTTGTGTTTTTTTTATTTTCATTGCATGTCCCCCTCAGATCTCCAGCAACTGCACTTCCAAGTGCACTTGTAGTGCAAAGTGGATTTACCTTTAGTAAATAAACCCCAAAGTCCAAGATGCCTAATAATTTGGGGTGTACACAGCAAAATGCTAGAATGCAATTTACCTAAATGGGAAACTATTTAGATTGACCTGTGTGCCCTCAAGGAAAGACATTGGTAGGGTTTTACCCTCACTTCCTGTTTGGCTATGTGACAGGAAGTGAATAAATTTGAAAGAGAAACTGGCAAAATTTGGGAGTTGTCTGCACCCTATCAGGGGTGCAGACATTCCCAAAAACTGACAAGACTTCTAATCCCTCTGCACTCTATCCCCAAGCAAAAATAAGAAAGGATTTAATTTAGTTTAACTTTGCAAAGACATATTCCTAAGTTCAACTGTGATGCATGACAATGGCCCATTTAGACCTTGTTTAATAGAAAACACCAGTTGCCTTTCACTATAAACATTTGTTAGTCCAGTCCTGGAAAACTGCATCTGCTTTAATATTAGTTTCCATAAAAATTGGGTTCCTGCAGCTAGATGCGCCAAATGCATCTAGATGCGCGACCGCTGTGTATGTGAGATGCGCAACTGCTGTGTGCGCGGAGGTATGTACCCGTGGTGCATATCTGGTACCCGGAAGCGGTGGCCAGCACACAGGAATGACATTGCGCCCCTCCAGGAAGTTGCTTGTACTGCTGCTAATTTCTTCCCACCACCAAGCCCCGCTCACTGTTCTCTGAGGAAGAGATGATCCTTATTTGCAAATTAAGATAATTTTTTATTTATTTTTACATGGGGTGGTGTTTGTGTGGGTCATGTGTGTGAGTCTAAATGATTTGGCCTCAAAACACACATCTACTTCCTGTGTACAGATTCACTTCCAGGCCAATGTATATTGCTTCCTGCTTCAGTGTGGGTGTGTATATATAGATATATGTATAGATGTAGGTTCTTGTGTCCACCAGCCGAGAGAAGTTGGGTAGATGCCACACTCCCAATTCTGGAGGCATAATAATGGTCTAACACAGGGGTCTTCAAACTATGGCCCTCCAGTTGTTCAGGAACTATAATTCCCATCATGCCTAGTCATGTCTGTGAATGTCAGAGTTTTAAAATGCGGGATGTGCCTTGTATAATGCCCAAGAAATATCAATAGGAAAATACAAGTGGGTCATGGCACATCTACATCCCAAATTTGGCACTTAAAGCGGGATTCCGTCCCTGAAAAAAAAAAATTAAAAGTCAGCAGCTACAAACACTGTAGCTGCTAAATTTAAATAAGTACTTACCTGTCCTGGGTGCCCGCGATGTCGGCCGCCCGAGGCCGACCCGTCCCTCGGCTCTCGGGTCCTGGCACCGCCATCCTAAGTAAGGGAAAACAGGCAGTGGAGCCTTGCGGCTTAACTGTCAGTTTTCTACTGCGCACGCACGAGCGGCGCGGCGGTCTGTGAATGGCCCCGTGGTGTTCTGGGAACACACACAGTTCCCAGAAGGCAACGGGGCCGCTCACCGAGGAGAAGAACACGCCGCGGAATAGGAAGAGGCAGATTAGGAAGACTGCCTAGCAACAAGGGTTTGGGTAAGTTTAACATTTTTTTTTTTTTCAAATGTTTTTTTTTTTTATGTTTTTAGGATTTTTCATGCAATTTTTTTTTTTAGGGTGGCCCTCCACTTTAAGATGGTCATGCACTATGCAATCTGATTGGCCAATCTCTGTACTTGATATTTAGGCAAAATAGGTAACGCACTTGAACAATTAATTCAAATAATAGGAAATCAAACAGGCTCTTGCACTAAATCTAATTTATTTAAGATCTAACTGATTGCAGTGTGTGGTCACCTTTAAAGATCAAGATCTGAAAATATTAATTTATTGGGTTTAGAAACTCTTCTCTGTTCTTTGTAATGTATTGAAAGATGTGGGTAAAAAAAAGAAAAAAAAAAAAAAAAAACATTTGAAAAATATATTAGAAGTGATAGGAATGAGATTAGCATCAAAGGGGTTAATTAACTGAGTACACCTACTAATTGCCTAACAAGACAAATCCAATGAGATTAAATTAACCAAATGTATTGGGCGTGTGCTATTATCAATGAGAAAACCGCAGTTACCCTAGCGCCAGTTGCAGTTTACATATGCGGGTATTTATTATCGCTATTTGCGCTTCAATGTGCGCCAGTTCGCACGTCCAATTAATGACTTTTCCGGCGCACCAATTAATATATGAACTGGTGCAGTGCCTTGTTCTTAGTAAATAACCACCATTGTCACTATTCTCTGTGAGTAGGCACTGCTGTGTCACACATTCCACAAAGTCTGCCTTCTGAAATGCAGAGCTGCTGAGAGGAGTTTCAGGAGGCGGAGTCAGTACAGGAATCACTGCTTGCAGGTAGCAAGGTACCTTGGGATATGTAGTCCATAGAAATTGAAATTAAGCAGCAGAGGAGAAGCTGCAAATCATGCAGGAAATCCAGGCAGAACTGACAGCATGAAGGGATTTTTCAAGTAAGCTTATATTGGATTGTCAAAAATAATTGTATTGCTATTACAATACTGATGTCCTAATACAAAGTGTATGCTGTAACCATAGAACTAATTTTAAGTTACCTTAAAGCTTCATATTTTTAAAATTAAAATAATAAACCTGGTATACTTACCTGCTCTGTGCAATGGTTTTGCACAGAGCACTCCCGATCCTCCTCTTTTGGGGTCCCCACCAGTGCTTCTGGCTCCTTCTCTTCGGTGAGTGCCAAAGGCCCTGGCCCTGCCCCTGCTCCCTCATCACAGCATTTGATTGGCAGCAGTGGGAGCCAATGGCTATCGATCTGCCCACTGTGAAGGGAGACAGCGGATTGAGATTGGGTGCAGGTAAGTATAAGAGGGGACTGGGGAATCCTGAAGCACTGAAGGTTTTTTTACCTTAATTCATAGAATGCTTTAGGGTAAAAAGCCTTAAAGGGGTTGCAAATCTTCGTGTTTTTTAACCTTTATGCATCCTATGCATTAAGGTGAAAAAACTTCTGACACTGACCGGCTCCCCAGCCCTCCGTTTTACTCACCTGAGCCCATTCGTTCCCATGGCGGAGACGCGCTCTACCTCTCTTCCCGTTGTCTCGGCTCTTGATTGGATAGATTCATAGCAGCGCAGCCATTGGCTTACGCTGCTGTCAATCAAATCCAATGACGCAGGCACTGGTGGGTGGGGCCGAGTCGAAAAAGCCGGACCCGAGTGCGCACCCACATGGTAACTCCCAGGGAGATCGCTTCTCCTAGGGGGTTTACCGATGTGGGGAGGAGCTGATAGCGCCGCCGGGGGCCCCTAGAAGAGGTGGATCAGGGCCACTCTATGCAAAACGAACTACACAGTTGAGGTAAGTATGACATGTTTGTTATTAAAAAAAAAAAAAAACAGGGTTTACAACCCCTTTAAGGCTTTAGAACCACTTATGAATACTACAGTAAGTGATCATTAATTTTACAATCCTCTCACCTCAGGGCTAACAATTGATCGGTGCTCCCAGTTCTGTTAATGTAACCCCACATAATGTATAAGTAACTTAACCCAAAGCAGGCTTCCTTGTTTTGTATGTAGCTGCCTCAGGGTTTGATTACATGGATGAATCTTCACTGCTGTGTCAGGGACATGGGTGTCCTAGTACTGGCAATGTTGCCCAGACCCTCCATGGACGCCCACGGAGGATCCTGAGATGTGCGTCAGCGCACACGCACGCGCAATACGGCGCATGCGTGACGGCGCACAAGTGGCATGACAGACGCTGGCGCAGTGGCCCCATTTAAGCCAGCCTGTGACCACAGGACATTGCTGGATTATCTCCCCAGCTCCCTTGTGTACTTTGACCTTGCTTCCTGATCTGTGAATACCTGTTGTGACCCAGCTTGCCTTGACCTTGCTTCCTGATCTCCTGGTTTGACCCCTGGCCTGCTTCTGGACTCTGCTTCTGCATCCTGATCTCTGGCTTGACCTTCGGTTTGTACCTGGACCCTGCCTGTGTATGACCTTGGCTCACCCCTGTATTTACTCTGGACTGACTTATCCGTGTATGACCCCTGGCCTGTCTCTTGGTTTCTCCATTTACCTGCACACCGCAAGTTCTGCTTTGCCAGCATTGGCCATCCCTCAGTGGCCGAGCTCATTGGACTGCAAACAAGCACCTGGCCAACCGTGCTTCTTTAGGCACCGCGCTTCCTGTTCCCAAATCCAGGAACGCGCTGCACTTAGCCGCAAGGGGAGCCCTCTTAGCATCTCGATCTCCCTACCCGCATCTGACAGTATAATCCAACCATGTCAGAGATCGACAGAGGCGCTTCCCCTGTAGAGGCTATGTGCCAACAGGTCTCCGCACTTTCCCAAGCAGTGCAGAAGCTGCAAGGGGCCTACATTCAATTAGAAGGTCGTCTGCAACACTTACCTTCAGATCCTGTGTCTCCTGATCCAAGTTCCATCCCCACCTTTACCTCGTCTGACATGCTGCCTCGGGAATCTCCTCTCACAGTCTTGGGTCCACCTCCTGAACCACGTGTGCCAATTCCCGAATGCTTCACGGAGGACCAAGGAAAGTTTAGGGCCTTTAAAAATGCCTGTCTGCTATAACTGGCTTTGCAACCAAGAACTTTTTCTCTTGAGAATATTAAAGTTGGTTTCATTATATCCTTACTTTTAGCCGACCCCCAGGCTTGGGCCCATGGACTATTGGAGCAGAGAAGCCCCATTACTGACTCCGTTGATACTTTCTTCAGGGCTATAGCCCAGTTATACGACAACCCTGCCAATTCTTATGACAACCAAGTCTGACCATAAGAAACTGGTACGCTTTGATGTGTTGTGTTCTCCCCTGTTTCCAGTCATTTTGGGAGTCCACCTGGCTACGAGCACACAACCCTCACACTGACTGTCTCAAGAATGAAGTTCAGTTTTCAATTTACCTACTGTCAGCAGCACTGCCTTGTCCCTAGTCCTAAGGACTTCACCAGCTGCCTGTCCATACAACCAGTTTCTTGTGCCAATCCTCATGTACCCTCTGCATATCATATCATATAATTCCTGGATGTGTTCGATAAGAAAAGAGCAGACTCCCTTCCACCCCACCGTCCCTACGACTGCCCTATTGAGTTGCTTCCAGGCTCCGAAATTCTCTTTGGCCATATTTTCTCTTTATCAGAGACTGAACTTGAAACGTTACGATCTTACATCGATGAGAACCTGGAAAAAGGATTTATTCCTCCCTTCTTCATCCCCGGCGTTCCAAACTCGTTTCGGACATTTCGAGTACCTGGTAATGCCGTTCGGACTCTGCAATGCTCCAGCCACGTTCCAGCATTTTGTGAACGATATAGCTCCTGTGGCATCTGAAGTGGCCACAGGAGCTATCCTTTCTCAAGAGCAAGGCCCTAAATTGTTATTACATCCTGTAGTTTTTTTCTCTCGGAAAATGACGCAACCAGAAAGGAATTATGATGTTGGAGATCGGGAGCTTTTGGCCATTAAAACAGCCTTGGAGGAATGGAGGTACTTACTTGAAGGTGCAGCACATCCCATCATGATTTTCACCGATCATAAAAACTTAGAGTACCTTAAGACTCTAAGGGTCCATTCGAAATCAAGAGAGCAGTGAACCCTGTGGCCTTTGAACTCTCTTTGCCGGCCTCCTACAAGATCCATCCGGTATTCCACGTCTCCCTACTGAAACCAGCTGTGCCAAGTCCATTTTCAGGAAGAGAGGAGTTGCCACCTCCACCAGTCACCATAGGTAATGACACTGAATATAAAGTCGAAGCCATCCTGGACTGCCGGAAAAGAGGTAGGCAGACTCAATTTCTTGTGAAATGCAAGGGGTATTCTTTAGAGGAAAATTCTTGGGAACCGTTGACTAATATTCATGCTCCAAGACTTTTTTCCGTTGAACAAAGGTTTTTATTGAACAAAAGTGCATACATATTATGTAAAGTATACATCTTCACCTTGTTTAGGTAGCTATACAATATACAATGCAATTATGTTATTGAATCCTTTTCTGGTTGTCATTATCACCTGGTGTAGAATAAAGACATATAACAATCTCCTGGAGTTGGTGTGGTTATAACAAAAATTCACATTGGTTATGAGCAAGTTTCCGAATCCTGTAACCAGCGATCCCATATCTTGTTAAATTTATCTGGGAATCCTCTGTTAATATATATGAATTTTTTGTAGGGGAGAATTACATTTATGTCCGCCCTCCATTCCCTGATTTCTGGGGGTGATGATCGCATCCATTTCCTAGCTGTAATTTGTCTACCCGAGAAGAAAGTTTCGTGGAGGAATATTTTAGTATATTTGTCTGGGAGATCAGGAAATATCCCAAGCAAACACTGCTTCGGGTCTAGCGCAACGAGGGAGCCCATGTTGTCATGTAGGAAGGTTACAATTTGTTTCCAAAGGCCTTGTATTTGTGAACAGGACCAAATAAGGTAAAAGAATGTACCAATTGCGGAGCTGCACATTGGGCATGTAGCAGGTTGGTCTCTCTTGTATCTGGCCACCCTGAGCGGGGTTAGGTATGCCCGATGTAGTATGTATATTTGCACGCTCCAAGACTTTTGCAGAATTTCCATAACAAGCACCCTGAAAAATGGTCTAGGTTGGGCATCTGGAGGCTGCCCCTTGGCTGCCCACTGAAGAAATGATACTTTGCTACAATGTAAAGTAGTGAGTGTACAGCTTGTATAACAGTGTAAATTTGTTGTCCCCTCAAAATAACTCAACACACAGCCATTAATATCTAAACCTCTGACAACAAAAGTGAGTACACCCCTAAATTAAAATGTCCAAATTGGGCTCAAAGTGTCAATATTTTGTGTGGCCACCATTATTTTCTAGCACTGCCTTAACCCTCTTGGGGATGGAGTTCACCAGTGCTTCACAGGTTGCTACTGGAGTCCTCTTCCACTCCTCCATGACGACATCACGGAGCTGGTGGATGTTAGAGACCTTGCGCTCCTCCACCTTCCAGTTGAGGATGCCCCACAGATGCTCAATAGGGTTTAGGTCTGAAGACATGCTTGGCCAGTCCATCACCTTTACCCTCAGCTTCTTTAACAAGGCAGTGGTCGTCTTGGAGGTGTGTTTGGGGTCGTTATCATGTTGGAATACTGCCCTGCGGCCCAGTCTCCGAAGCCAGGGGATCATGCTCTGCTTTAGTATGTCACAGTACATGTTGCCATTCATGGTTCCCTCAATGAACTGTAGCTCCCCAGTGCTGGCAGCACTCATGCAGCCCCAGACCATGACACTCCCACCACCATGATTGACTGTAGGCAAGACACACTTGTCTTTGTATTCCTCACCTAGTTGCCGCCACACACGCTTGACACCATCTGAACCAATTATGTTTATCTTGGTCTCATCAGACCACAGGACATGGTTCCAGTAATCCATGTCCTTAGTCTGCTTGACTTCAGCAAACTGTTTGTGGGTTTTCTTGTGCATCATCTTTAGAAGAGGCTTCCTTCTGGGATGACAGCCATGCAGACCAATTTGATGCAATGTGTGGCATATGATCTGAGCACTGACAGGCTGACCGCCCACCCCTTCAACCTCTGCAGCAATGCTGGCAGCACTCATATGTCTATTTCCCAAAGACAACCTCTGGATATGATGCTGAGCACGTGCACTCAACTTCTTTGGTCGACCATGGCAAGGCCTGTTCTGAGTGGAACCTGTCCTGTTAAACCGCTGTATGGTCTTGGCCACTGTGCTGCAACTCAGTTTCAGGGTCTTGGCAATCTTCTTATAGCCTAGGCCAGGGGTAGGCAACCCCTGGCACACAAAGCCTCTTTTGCCGGCACTCGACTCCCTCCCTATCAGCAGAGCAGTGCAGGGAAGTCAGTGAGACACTAATGCATTCTAATTTCAGAATTCCACACACCGCACCTGCACTGAGGGGGAGGCACTGTGCCCCCACACATTGTAAAAGATGGAAAACATTGTTTGGTTCTCTAACCTTGCTGTAGCTGTGATCGTCAGCTTTTGTGATGGGGAAGAGATTTAGTGCAGTTCTGCTAGGGGGGGCAGTCCCTGTTTCCAGGAGGAGGACTGTCATTGGCCACTACTAAAGCCAATCACAGTCCTGCTAGCCCCATCCACCATCTAGAGGAAGATGACTCGCTTGGTTGCCACTACCAATTGCAGAAAGAAGAGATTTCACTGTGATTGAGAAAACCACAATCAGGTGACAGTTTGTGGAATTACTGTTGAGCTTCTGGAAACTTTGTTGAAATTATTCCTGAACCTTTGCGTCACTTACTACTGAACCCCTCTGCACTCTGTGTCCCTTTAAGCCACAGCCAGTATTCAGCGCAATGAAAATCACACTAAACTTTTGCTGCTGTGCAGAGCACCGCACTTTTTTCCAGCTGTGGTGGCCCAAATTATGATCATGCACACAGGCCCACTGCTTTCAGAAAATATCCCTAACCTGAGCTCATCATTGCATATCCATTCCAGATGCTTGTATGTGACATCACATACATCACATACAAGAACGTGGGCTGGATGCAAGAGGTGGATCAGCAGGATGAGATAGATGTGTCTCATCTCTGCTTCCTTTCACCACTCTGCATATCACGCATATCATAGATGAGAAGAGGGTACATTGGTGGAGCAGATGAGCAGGAGGGTACAGCGGTGGGGAAAATGAGCAGAAGGGGTTCAGAGATGGAACAGAAGAGCAGGAGGGTACAGCAGTGGGGCAGATGTGCAGGGAGGTACAGTGGTGGAAGAGATGAGAAGGGATTCAGCAGTGGGACAGAAGAGCAGGGGGGTACAGTGATGGACCACATGAGCAGGGGAATTCAGTGTTGGGGCAGATGAGAAGGGGGTTCAGCGGTGGGACAGAAGAACAGGGGGGTACAGGGGTGGGACAGATGTGCAGGGTAGTACAGTGGTGGGACAGATGAGCAGGGGGTTACAGTGGTGGGACAGATAAGCAGGAGGGTACAGAGGTAGGGCAGATGTGCAGGGTAGTACAGTGGTGGGGCAGATGTGCAGGGGGTTTCAGTGGTGGGGCAGATGTGCAGGGTAGTACAGTGGTGGGGCAGATGTGCAGGGTAGTACAGTGGTGGGGCAGATGTGCAGGGGGTTACAGTGGTGGGACAGATGTGCAGGGGGGACAGTGATCTGAGGTGTGAAGGTGCATGAATTGGGGCTGATCTGAGGCGTGGGAGTGCAGGATGTTAATTTCTCACTACTATTCTATACTACTACTCTAAGTAGTTTACAGAATTGACTTAAAAAAAAATCCTTTTCGTGATTGAGAGTGTGAAGTTGACATTTTTTTTGTTATAAAATCGACACGCTTAATTTCTTTGAAAAAAAAAATTGGCACACTGTGCGCCAAAGGTTGCCTACCCCTGGCCTAGACCGTCTTTATGTAGAGCAACGATTCTTTTTTTCTGATCCTCAGAGAGTTCTTTGTCATGAGGTGCTATGTTGAACTTCCAGTGACCAGAATATAGTTAGTCAGGTTGAAAAAAGACCATCTAGTTCAACCAAAAAAAACCCAAAAACAAAACACATATACACAATCCTTCACCCACAGTTGATCCACAGGAAGGCGAAAAACACCAGCAAAGCCTAATCCAATTTGCTACAGCAGGGGAAAAAATTCCTTCCTGATCCCCTGAGAGGCAATCGGATTTTCCCTGGATCAACTTTACCTATAAATGTTAGTACCTAGTTATATTATGTACATTTAGGAAAGAATCCAGGCCTTTTTTAAAGCAATCTACCGAGCTTGCCAGAACAACCTCTTGAGGGAGTCTATTCCACATTTTCACAGCTCTTACTGTGAAGAAACCTTTCCATATTTGGAGATGAAATCTTTTTTCCTCTAGATGTAAAGCGTGCCCCCTTGTTCTCTGTGATGACCTTAAAGTGAATAACAACACCAAGTTCACTATATGGACCACCTATGTATTTGTACATGTTGATCATATCCCCCCTTAATCTTCTCTTCTCAAGAGGGAGTAGATTGAGTTCCTCTAATCTTTCCTCATAGCTGAGCTCCTCCATGCCTCTTATCAGTTTGGTTGCCCTTCTCTGCACTTTCTCCAGTTCCCCGATATCCTTTTTGAGAACTGGTGCCCAAAACTGAACTTCATATTCCCTCTCTCTAGTCCTCCGACATTGGATACAGGCTCCTACTGGTCGTTGACTCCTTTACACGTAACACTCCAGTCTTCAAAAAAATAAAAGGGGGAGGAAGCCGCTTAGTGTTAAAAAAAAAGCCAGTAGTCAGGTTTAATGAAGAAACCACTGCACAGACTCATCCATCTGGTTACCAACTCTAACGTGTTTTACTCCTACATGGAACTTATTCGTAAACTAACAAATAGGCTCCATGTAGGAGTGAAACGCATTAGTTGTGGTAACACCAGATGGACAAGTCTGTGCAACACATCTTGAAAAAAATTGTATACTTGATTTTAAACTGTGAGCGGCTTTGTACCCATTTTTCTTTAGAACACTGCATTACAATGCATTCATTAGCTGCAATTCATTGACAGCAACCAAAATGCTGATGTAAGCGACTCTATAGCTGCTCCAGAATAACTAGTTTGACGATGCCTTGCTGGGTAATTTCTCTAACTTCCAGTCACCTGTACAACTACCATTATTAGTCATAATTTTAAAGATGACCACCAATAAATTTCACCTGTGACTCTATGAAGTGATCTTGAAGCTATGACCCATCGGTGGTGCCTAGGGAATAGTTTTGGATTGAGAAACATTGTCATAGATTTTGCTGCATGTTCCACCCCGTGAATTATGAAATCGCAATTCCACAGCTCTACACGACAGGCTGAAGTCATATTATTTCCTTCATGTTCACTCTAATATCCACCCACACACCTCGTCTCTGCTAGAACCAGAACTCACTGCTGATTCCCAGCCACACCCTGCTCCTGAACTCACTATTACACAGCTCTGTCGGCCTGCCTTTTAATCTGACACACACACACAAAGTAAAGGACTCCACAAGGGTGTAATTACATGCAGAGAAGCATATACGAGATCCTTGGCTGCCTGAGGAATAAACTATAGGATTTAGATACCCGACATAAAAAGAATGTTCACATCATTCGTGGCTCTGAAAAAACTTTGTGGCAAGGATGGAATGATTATAATCCAGTTTTAAAATTAAATAAGTTGTTTTGTGGGGAAAATACAAACGGTCACTTGCAGTGGGCCCTGGAATAGGGTTGCCACCCCATCCCTTTAAACCCAAACACATATTAATTACACATGTTCTGTGGCTGGTGGTAATTAACCTCCCTGGCGGTATTCCCGAGTGTGGCTCTGGGTTAAATTTCGGGATTGCATTGCAGTGTCCTGGTCCAGGTTACTCACCTTGTCACCAGGATCCTGCAATGTCCCCCCGCTGTGTCCCCCACCAGATTATCCACCCGACGCATGGGGGCGGAGCCCGGCAGGGAATTCAAAAAGTACACATACAGTACACTGTAATCTTACAGATTACATTGCTGTATCAAATCATTTCACCTCCCTTTTGTTCCTATTGCTTTGTCCAGTGCCCTGCATGTAGTTTTATATTATATATACTGTTTTTTCTGCCTGGAAACTTGAGAATGTCCATGGCAACCAAAGTGGTTTTAGACCAGCTAAAAAACAGTAATAGTAAATTAGAACACTTGCAGAAATGAGCGATTCGTGGGGAAATAAATTTTATAATCATTATATATTTTTTAATAATTATTTATAGTTATTAGACTCTTGTTTGGACAGATTTTAGTGTGTTATTACTAGAATTACAAGCCTACAATATAAAATGCCAAATTTTAATGCAAAACAATGTACCACTTTGAGATTCAAAAATTTTGACACAATCATACCGCCAGGGAGGTTAAACTCACTCGGTGCCATATCTGCATTAAATTAGCCTCAGAACCTGTGTAATTCAGATGTGTTCATGTTTAAAGGGATGAGGTGGCAAGTCTAGCCTGGAAGGAAAAGGGAGACAGTTGTGAGTACTGGACTGATGGCAACTGCAAATCCCTCTCCAAGTCATCTTCTTATGGACATGACAAATCAAGTCTTTTTTAGTTAGCAGATCTCAATAGATCCCACAGCACCAAAGGCTCTGCTTGATCCTCCCACTGCAGGTACCAACCAAAGAAGCCTGTCCATGCTCCATACCGATCCAGCTTATGGAACAGAGGGTTGCACCCCATTGACCTCATTTGTTAAAGCCAACTTTATAAAGCCAAGCAGCAGGCATGTTTCAAGCAGATTCTCACTTGGAGACCACATACCCTGATGTGTTTTACGCTTACAAGCTTAGTCATAGAAACTTCTAAGGGTGAAACTCGTCAAACTAGTGGACTCCACTGTGACCCAAGATTTGTTAGTGTGCCGCTGTGGCTCGATCACTGTGGGGAGTAGTGTGGGTAATGCCTTATCCACTGCAGGAATGCCAGCAAGGGATGGAGCTCACCCCAGCTTCTATAGTCACTAGAAGGAAGAGAGGAAGGATCCCTGGTGTCGCATTGAGGGTGTGGCCTGGCGGGAGCCCAGGCTGTGGTTGTCTTTCCCATAACCATCACAGGACACCGTGGATGTGCCGCACCAGGGATCCTTCCTTTCTTCCTTCTAGTGGTGGTCTTCAGGCAGCCATCTGCAGCATGTTTGGATTAATAAAGTTGGTTTTAACAAGCGAGGTCACCAGTGTGCAACTTGCTGTCTCATGGGTTGGATCTGCACAGAGCATGGGCAAGCTTGTTTGTTTGACACCTGATGTGCCCTTCAAGTAGAACTATAAGCAAAACCTTTTTTTTTTTTTATTTTAGATAACCCCTGTCAGATTTTTTTTCACCATCTGTACCCCATTGCAGAGATTTCCCTTCACTTCCTGTCCCATAGCCAAACAGGAAGTGAGAGGAAATTCCTGCAAACTAAGGCCCCTTTCACAGGATCAGACTGTTCAGGTCCGCCTGTCAGTTTTGACGGCGGACCTGAACGGGCGCTCCATGCTAGCCTATGGAGCGACGGATGTCAGCGGAGACATGTCCGCTGACATCCGACCCGGTCCGATCCGCTAAAAGCAGACGGATGCCTCTATGTTCGGATCCGTCACTGGCGGATCAGATCGGGTGAGATCTGATGAAAACAGACATGCTGTCCGTTTTCATCCGATCTCTCCATAGACAGCAGCGGCGCTTGACAAGCCCCTCCCCGCTCTGTGAGCAGAGAGGGACCTGTCATCCGCCGGCTCAGCGGAGATCAACGGAGAGATCTCCCGCTGAGCCGGCGGACCGAGGCGGACTCCGTGGAAGTGGATCCGCCTCATGTGAAAGGGGCCTAAGGGAATTCCAAGTCACCAGAACTAGTGTTCTCAGTGGAAGATTTCCCCTCTATTACTTTTCTGGGAAAAACACAAAATGTGTGATTTTCTTTTACTTTCACTTTCAATGATAATGATAAACAGGACAAATTGAGAGGGTGAATCTGCTTAATGGGGCACAGACAACAATAAAAACTTGCAAGCATTCTAATCTTTCTGCACTCAATCCAAAATAAAAAAAAAGGTTTGCCTTTAGTTTTACTTTCAGTGAAGGGAGAAAGCCAGTGCTGGGTTTTTAAGGGGGCAAAAGGGGCAATTTCCCCAGGCATCCTTGCCATGACCTTAATGTGCTTCTTCTTGTGCCACTCCTTTGTTGCCTTGGCGGGATGTTTTGAGTCATTGTCATGCTGAAGACTCATCCATGACCCATCTTCAGTGTTCTGGCTGAGGGAAGAAGGTTCTAATCCAAGATTTTACAATACATGGCCCCTCCATGCGGTAAAGTCAGCCTGTACCTTTAGCAGAAACAGCCCCAAAGCATCATGTTTCCAGATCCATATTTGACTGTAGGGAAGGTGTTGTTAGGGTCATATAGTCAACATTTTCCTTCCTCCAAACATGGCGAGTCTAGTTAATGCCAAAGATCACAATTTTGGTCTCATCTGCTCAAGCACTTTCTCCCAATACTCCTCTGAATCATTTAGATGTTCATTGGCAAACTTCAGATGGGCCTGTACATGTGCCTTCTTGAGGAGGGGGACCTTGCGGGCAATTCAGGATTTCAATCCATGGCAGCATATTGTGTTACCAATGGTTTGCTTGGAGACTGTGATCCCAACTGCCTTGAGATCATTCACAAGACCCTCCTGTGTAGTTCTGGGCTGATCCCTCACTTTGATGATGATCATCCTTACCCCATGAGGCGAAATCTTGCATGGAGCTCCACACTCAGGGCGATTGATGGTTATTTTGTATTTCTTCCATTTGCGAATATTCACTGCAACAGTTGTCTCTTTCTCACCAAGCTTCTCGGCCTTTTGGCTAAGGTCAAGTGTAGTAGGATAGTGCGAGGGATCTTCTTCTTTTTCAGGGTGAACAAACAAAGGATTTACCCAATATTCGCCCCATCTTTAAATTCAATAACCAGGCTGATAGAATTAGGCAAATATTTAATTAACATTGGCACATATTAACCGAAGACCCAATCATCGGGAAATTGGTTGAGGAAAAAACACATCTAACATTTAGAAGGAATAAAGCCATTAGAGACACTCTTACATCGAGCCATTTTTTACCCTGTAGGGGACCTGACCCATGTGTACGTTTGCCAAAGGGAACATTTAAATGTGGAAATTGCAACTATTGTCCCTATATCAATCTGAGTAAAGGGGTAATACTCCCAAATTCTGAGATTTTTCGACCCAAACACTTTACTAATTGCAATACAATAGGCATTGTATATCTTTTAACCTGCGGTTGCGGATCCTTCTATGTGGGTAAAACCAAAAGGAAATTCTGGCAACGAATTATACGATCATGTAACAGATATTACAACAGGGATTTTGGATCGTTCCATAGCCAAACACTTTGCCACCAGACACAAATATAAAGTAGATACTCTCAAATTCATGGCTTTGGCAAGGATAATCCTCTGCCAAGAGGAGGCAACTTTGATCGCATCATCCTACAAGTGGAATCTAGATGGATTTACAAATTAAAAGCTACCGTATCCCCAGGCCTTAATGACTTCATTAGTTTCACTCCCTTTCTAGATAAAAATTAGCTTGTTTGACCAGTATTTAGGGTTTACATAATAATATTGGATTATAGTAGTATATGAATAAGTCTTTTTTGCTCCTTTGGACAATGCACGTTGAACAAATTATTGATATGTGTTTGTATTGTAAACCCTGGTGATGTGGAGGAGGAGAGAGAGACAATGTTTGGAGTGGGAGATGGAAGGAAGAGAAAAGAGAAGGAAAATATTTAGATATTTTAAAAAAAAATGTTTTTTAGGGGACATGTGTCCCCTGCCACTTCCTGTCCGCAGCCCATGCAGAACCGGAAGTGACGTCATTTTCACATGCAATGTGGCTTTGCTCTGTCTTTTCACTGAGAGCTGACACCATTATAACATCCTCAAGGCGTCTGTTCATTGGAGGGGATACTCCCGTGCCACAGGTGGGGGCAATCTGTTCCACTTTTGTGGATACACCCCCACAGGTGAGGATGTTTCCTGGATCATTTTGGATCCTATATTTACACTCATTGTGGCACTTTTCCAAAGGAGAGGTGGATATGTACTTATATCTATCCAATTATCCACTAAGGTGATTGTCACAGAGATGCTTGGTTTTCTTATTTTGGATTTATCCCCTCTGTCTTAAATACATATTGAGATTCACATAGTTTGGCGTATATTGCTATACACCAGATATTTTTTCCCCCTCTTGGATATTTATGTTTACTTCTGCCTTTATAGGTAACAGATAAATATGTTGCTTATTCACTAATATCCTCTATATAGGATTACACCCTGCCTTTAATATATCTTACCTTTGGGACGGTAGGCAAAACATCTGAGACAGATCCTGTATTCCTCTCCTCTGTTGTTTTGATGATTTATGATATTGAAGTAATTGAACAACTATTAATATTGATTTTATAGCTGTAATCATATCTGATAATATGTATATTGTGTATATTTGTATTTACGGTAATTTTTGTTGTTGTTTTCTATAGTAAGAAACTCTGTATATAAGACACTTGCAACATATGTATGGTCCTGAGGAAGCAGGGGATCCAGCGTAATGCGTAGACCAGTTACAAGTACTTGTATCCATCAGATTTACATATTTCTGTATTTATCACAAAGTTTCTTTATGTATAACTACGTTTTTAATATTGTGTTTATGACAATGTTTTATGTGTAATAAAATGTATATAGATTTTTATTCAGATTTTGTTCTCATTTGGCATATTTAATGTCCCACTACTCTTTTGTTTCAAAAATACCATAGTATCTGTTCTTATCAGTGATCCAGTGGAGGCGCTGTGCTACTATCCTGACCTGACCAAGGTTGGGGTGGCGGCTATGCAAATCTGCTGGAGTGATTGGGGCTTGGAAGGTTAGTACCGGCTGGAACACAAATCAGGGCACCCACAGGCAGTTGGGGCACGGGAGTAATTCACCCAGGAAAGCTGGAGGAGCCCATTACCTCCTGATCTGAACGTTCTACCTTGTCTGGCCATGGGCTGGGAAGGCAGAGGGGCCGCGGTGCCTGTGCCCCCTGGGAGTGGTTGCCCTAGGGGTGCTTTTAGTAACACTTGGGTGTGGGACCCCACGGTGTGAACAGAACACGAGGTCACAGCACTAAAATTGCTTTCCCTTATGCACTGTGCCTCATGGGCTGGGCCTTTTGGCTAAAGTCCGGGGGAAAATTTTTGCTTACTAGGCCTCAGGGCCCAGCCACTGCACCATTTGCCACGGCTACTTTTTTATTTTTTATTTATTTTTCTCCTACTGTTTATCACTTTTGTGTGTGTTTTTCACAGATGAAGGGTGCGAGTCCTCGAGCTTACTCTGACGTCTAGGGAGAGGATGTGGTTCCTTCCTTCCCTGCTTCTGGGGGGGGGGGGTCTCTCTTCAGGAGAGCTCCCCTGACTTAGTGTTCGAGGATTGTTTTGGCTGTCCCAGAAGAATGGGGTCTGCCAGGCCTTCATCGGGGCAATAGCTAGTGTTCTGCTGTTTTGTTCAATTATCACAGCACCATGGCTGGTATGGTGTCAGAATGATTGAGGCACATTATTTCTTATATTACATTTTAATAAAAAATTAAATAGTTCTACTCACCATAATGCAAAATCAGTGGGAGCCCTGAGTGTGTCACTTGCCACGTGGCCTGCCATGTCGCCTGCCACCAGATGCAGCTTGTCACTTTCCACGTCGCCTGCCACCAGATGAGGAATGTCACTTGCCACGCTGCCCGCCACCAGATGAGAAATGCTACTTGCCACGCTGCCTGCTACCAGATCAGGAATGCCATGCTGCCTGCCACCAGATGAGGAATGCCACGCTGCCTGCCACCAGATGGGAAATGCAACTTGCCACGCTGCCTGCCACCAAATGAGGAATGCCACTTGCCCCGCTGCCTGCCTCCAGATGAGGAATGCCACTTGCCACACTGCCTGCCACCAGATGTGGAATGCCACTTGCCGCATCACCTGCCAGTGTCACTAGATGAGGAATGCCACGTCACCTGCCAGTGCCACCAGATGACTAATGCCACTTGCCACGTAACCTGCCAGTGTCACCAGATGTGGATTGTCACTGAATTGGTGGCACTGGTTCAGTGGTCGTTCTTGAGTAACGGAAGGAGAGCAGAGATGCAGGGCGGGCTGGCGATCAAAGAGGTGATGCTAGGCGGCGGAGAGAGATGATGTCATCTCTCTGCTCCCCTTTGCACCTCCGACATTCCGCATGCTGTGAGGGCGGAAGAGCGGTGACGCTAGGTGTCACCGCTCTTCCGCCCTCACAGCGTACAGAATGTCGGAGGTGCGGCAGGGAGCAAAGAGATGACATCATCTCTCTCTGCTGCCTAGCATCACCTCTTTGATCGCCAGCCTGTCTGCCTCTTTGATACACCGGGCTCTCTCTCTCTCAGCTGTCCGCCCGCCTGCCTTACATAGTTATTCCACGGCCTGGCTGTAGAGACGCTACGGCCCGGTAGTGGGCTGCGGCCCGGGGGGTTGACGACCCCTGATTTAAAATACACCTATGATAAAAATTATAGACCCTTCATTTCTTTGTAAGTGGGTAAACTTACAAAATCCGCAGGGGATCAAATAACTATTTTTCCCACTGTATAGCAGCTTACCAATCATTAGATGTGGTGGCTGACCTACTTTTCTTTTTTTTTTTTTAGCTTTTTTCCTGGGTGATCTGGCTAGTACCATACCTCCTGTATTAGTGAGACACAACTCTGGAGGAAGGAGCACAGGGGCACCTTTGGACAGCAGCATTGTCAGTCTGGGGGACGGGAGTGTTAGATGGACTAGCAGATTTGCTATTGAAGCTGAAGCTGAACTGAAGCTGAATTCCAGCTAACACTTTATCAGCAGTTACTGTTTTTTTTTTTGTTTTTGTTTTTTTTGGGATAAAGGTTTTACATACATTGTTTAATAATAAATGTAAAAAGGCAAAAAAACAGGCGTTCAGGAGGCGGCAGTCGCACCACCTCAATGCCTCTCAACTACTGCTATCCACCGCAGATCATTTTAGATGTTGGTAAGCAGGACCACTATTGTGAAAGAAGCCACCACTAAAGTTGTCATGCTAGGATTTCATAAAAGTGGCCTGTCCTGAGCCTGGGTCTGTTTTTCATTCACTGCTGACCTAACATGTGTAACAATATTGTCTAGAGACTCTAGAGAGTGAGAGCCTATACTATCTGTCTAGAGACTGGAGATAGCACACTTTTGTAGAAAGGTCAGTTGTGCTTTAAGAATAATACTGAGCCATTAGGAAAGCAGAGTGGGAGGGGCTGCTGTGCAAAGACTTACATGTCACTTGAAAACAGCAGGTCCCATTGTGCACGCGTTCCAGGTCACGTGATCTCCATTGCCTCTGCATTGTCTGCGTTCCTATCAGTGTCTTCATTGTTTTCAAATGTAAGGATCCCAAATCCCAAAAACAAAAATGTAACATATTGCAGTTTACCAGTCCCTTCATACGGTGGCTGCAAGAGATTCCTTTTTTTTTTTTCCTTTATTTTCACCTGGTGATTCTGGAAATAATAAAAAATACTTCCTGTCCTAGGATGCCAACAGTCATCACGCCACTGGATCTATATAGGGCTCTCACACTAAAAAAAAATATATAACATTGTTAGATACTGTATATCTATTATAGCTCACAGGAAACGACAATTTCTGGCAAGATCAACAGATATTTTCTGTACTTGCTGAAAATATTCTTAGCTTGAAAAAAGAAAACTAATGAACCCAGCACATCCAAGGACTGGTAAACTGCAATATATTTACATTTTTGGGTTAGATATGCTTTAAAAGCATAGTCCACCTTTTGCAAAGACGTAATGAATGCACCTACATTGCTAACAAATAAAAATAAGCATTTATTAAATTTTTGCATTAACTACTTTCGAACCGCCCATCGCATATATACTGCGGCAGGGCGGCTTGGCTACACGAAACAACGCACCTGTACGTTGTTCGCGCTGCCTGGACTGTTGGCCATGTGCACACGCCACCGCTGACCCGCTCCCGCTGTGTTAGGACACAGAGGGAGCCAATCAGCAGGTGCCATTGTCGGGGGGAATGACAGAACGGCGTTCAAGGAAGAGAGAGATCTGTGGTTCCTACTAATCAGGAACACCGATCTCTCTCTTTGTCTAGTGTCAGCACCCCCCACACAGTTAGAAAGCACACATAGGGAAAACAGTTAACCCTTTGATTGCCCCTGATGTTAACCCCTTCCCTGCCAGTGTTATTTATACAGTGTCAGTGCATTTTTTTTTTACCACTGATCACTGTATTGGTGTCACTGGTCCCCAAAAAAGTGTCAGTTAGTCCTGCTAAAAATCGCTGATTGCCGCTATTACTAGTAAAAAAAAATATAAAAATTCCTAAATCTATTTCATAGATTGTAGACGCAATAACTTTTGTGAAAACCAATCAATATACGCTAATTGGGATTTTTTTTTTTACCAAAAATATGTAGCAGAATACAAATTGGCCCAAAATTAATGAAGAAATTAGATTTTTTTTACATATTTTTATTGAGAATGTTTTATAGCAGAAAGTAAAAAATATTGCTTTTTTTTTTTCCCAAAATCGTTTCTCTTTTTTTGTTTATAGCACAAAAAATAAAAACCGCAGAGGTGATCAAATCAGCCAAAAGAAGCTCTATTTGTGGGGAAAAAAATGACATCAATTTTGTTTGGGTACAACGTCGCACGACAATTGTCAGTTAAAGCGACGCAGTGTCGTATCGCAAAAAAATGGCCTGGTCATTAAGGGGGTAAATCCTTCCGGGGCTGAAGTGGTTACTTGTCTACCAAGGTGCATTGATAAATGGCATGGTAGACAAAGGGTTAAAGCCATTGTAAAAGATCACCTTGTAAAACAAATCATACAGTTTAAAATAAAAATGAAATGCAAAACATTTTTTGTATAGATATAAAAAACTTGTTTTTCCTTTTTAATAAGTGATCACATTCCCTCTGTTCTCAGCTGCATAAATCTCATGCACACCGGACGTTATAAAAACGGCAGCAGCGTAAGCCGTAGAATTATTATTTTTTAGCGTTTTTCAGCTGCAGCGTTTTTTAGCTTTTTTTCACACAAAATCTTATGGCTCAAAAACCCTGATAAACGCAGAATAGCTGCGTTTTTCAGCGTTTTTAAGTTTTTATCAGAATTAGAGCGTTTTTACAACAGAAAGAACTCCTCTCAAAAAGCACTAGTTCTGGGAGTTTTTTACAGCCAGAAAACTCCCCTACCAAAAAACGCTGATAACTGCCTATGTGTGCATGGACACATATGATAACATGCTGGGGAGTTTATTGGCTGCAGAAAAAAACGTCTGAAGCCTAAAACAGCAACTGTAAAAATGTCCAGTGTGCATGATTTGAGGAGAGAAGGAGAAGCAGAAGCACACTGAGCTTCCCAGTGAATGACTGTGCAGTGGGGGTGTGTCAGGACAAGTCTGATCATTAGAGGAGAGCACACTGAGTTCCCAGCATAGAACTGACCATGCTGTGCTCTCCTTCTTAGTTTGGTCAGTTTTTAATAGGAAAGCAGAGGGACTAGCAGGAACACCAGGGATTTCACACAAAGGAAGCAATACAAAGAGAACAGGGTACTTTCTCATACAAGTACATGGTGGTACAGCAGTCACATATCAGGAATATGAAATGTTGGGGTAACAATCGCTTTAAAGCAAGCTCCCGGCTCCTTGGTACCAACTTTAACATCCAGTGAAGGGCTTTCAGATGAAAGTGATCCGGGTGGCTCTAGAGCCACTCAATCACTTTTATGGGGCTTGGAATGTGTGACACCCTTAACCCCTCCCCCCGCCTATGGTGCCTGCGGTGGTTCCCAGGCTCTCCCATTCCTCTAGGGATCTTGGTAACACTGGAAACTGCTTGTATATGGAGACCAGGAGGTGGTTGGGGAACAAATAACCCCTTTGACTAATGACATGTATTACATCACTTCCATGGTCACAGCTGTCATTCCACGGCTAGTGTAGCTTATGATGCAGCTAATCAAGCATGATCTGTGTGCTTGATTAGCTGCATTGGAGAGCAGGAGAGACATTGGGGGGGGGGTTTAAATAAAAACTCAATGTCTCCAAAAAGGGGACCTGTCATCTGCTCATTGCTATCAAATAGGGGCTGCTTAGCCCCCTTTGTGTTGGCAATAAAGTAAAAAAAAAAAAAAAAAGAGAAAATTAAAAAAAAGTGTAAGAAAAAAATTATATAAGATAAAAAAAAAAAAAATAATAAAGAAAATTTTCATCAGTCCTTTCACCCCTGTACACAACCGGTATCGTCACAAATGCCGGCATGAGAGCCAACATTCTAGGGCCATAATTTATGGTTAATTCTAAATTGAAAACTTGTAAAGGCTTTTAAAGCATTGCCTATGGAGTCATTTAGGTACCATATTTTTTTGTGATTTCACTGGCGTGTTCAATTTGAGGATTGACATCTGTTTTTTCTGAAAACGCATTCAACTTCAACCTGACTTCACAAAAAGCATAGTGCGTAATCCTTAATTTTTGATGTTTGCTGGGTCTAGCTTAATTACCCCCAATTCTTTGTATACTACATCCAGGGGGTTACTGGGGATGGTCAAAATCTTCAACGTAGGATGCCTCCAGCTGGCCAAACATTAATATAAAAGAATAAAAGAAAATTCATACAAAAATCGAAATGTTCTTTCAAACGAACATTCGATGGCCCAATCATTGTAGCAGAAATTTTACTGGGAATTTCAAATTTTTTCTGATCATTTTCAACATTAACCACTTGCCTACCCGGCACTTTTACCCCCTTCCTGCCCAGGCCAATTTTGAGCTATCAGTGCTGTCAATCTTTGACTGACAATTGTGGGTTCATGCAACACTGTACCCAAACTACATTTATAATTTTTTCACACAAATAGAGCTTTCTTTGTGTGGTATTTAATCACCACTGGGTTTTTTATGTTTTGCTAAACAAACAAAAAAGACTTTTGCAAACAGGTAATTTTTCTCCTTCACTAATGTGCGCTAATGAGGCAGCACTGATGGGCACTGATAGGTGGCACTGATGAGGCGGCATTGATGGACACAGATAGGTGGCACTACTGGGCACTGATAGGTGGCACTGATGAGGCGGAATTGATGGACACAGATAGGTGGCACTGATGGGCACTGATAGGCAGCACCCGTAGACGGCACTGATGGGCACTGGTAGGTGGAACTGATAGGCAGCACTTGTAGGGGGCACTGATGGGCACTGGTAGACGGCACTGATGGGCACTGGTAGGTGGAACTGATAGGCAGCAATGATAAGTGACACTGATGATGAGTCACTGATTGGCAGCACTGATAGGTGGCACTGATTATCAGCACTGGTGGGCACTGTTGGGACCGATAACAGAAGTTGGTTATAACCGGCTTCTATTTACTGTACATCCTGTGATCAGCTGTCATCGGCTGACAGCTGATCATGTAATAAAGGGTGCTTTGTTGTGCATATACTATGTTTGCCATAAGCTGTTTATGGATTATTTGCCTGTAATGATCTTACTAGCTATTTGATGATTTGCATGTTGTTCATTTGTCATTATTTTTATAGACCTTAGTACCCTATTCACATCTTCCCTAGAAGAAGGAATTTATTTATATTCCAAAACATGTTGGATATGTGAATGCAAATCCCATGCTTGGGTATTTCAACTTCTAAAAGACCCATCCAGGGTTCCTTTAATTTGAGTGTATGGTATCTGTGGGCAATATCGGATTGTCATATTTTCATTTGTAGTATGATATGTATCACTTTTTTACCTTTTTGAATAAAATGTATTGATTTTATATTTTCTTCTATCATTACTTCACTTACTTACTGCCTGTAAAACCCCAGTGGGGGTATTTTTACTTTTCTTGTGTATACCAATTAGGGATGTGGCAGACAGTCCTTTGGACTTTTCCACACTAAGCTCTGTATTTACCTTTGAGGGCCACTGTGATTGTCTCTTTCCCCCGATATGTGATCAGCCGAATTTGAAGGACTCAGCTATCACAGAGCATGCCCCCCGCATGCCGCAGGGGATGCGCAGGCAGTGCGATCACAGGATCTCTGGTTTGTAAGTCCGCGCTGTAGCCATCTTTCGGCTATAACGCGAAGGGGAAGCGGTTATGTCCCTCCCATGTCCATCTGTCCCTCCCCTTCCCTTGCCCTAGTCCCAAAGAAAGCCTTGTATTCTGGGAAAAGAATACAAGATGATTTCTGAATGGATGAGTTGAAGAGCGAGCAACTACCTATCATCACTGTATCAGCAATGGAGGTCACAGCAGATGAGCCAAAAGCTCGAAACTGACGGTAGAATGTGGAATTGAACCACAAATATTTTTTGCCTCCCCAACAACCCCCCAGGCGTAGCATGCCGAAAAAAAAACTAAGCTGGGCCAAGCACAAGGCGAAGAATAGATTCCATGGAATTCAACTTTAACTTATTTTTACCTTAATGAGTTTAGTAAAGACATTACAGTACATGGGATAATTCACCCTCAAATTTTGTTATACTTTGACTGTATAAGTCAATTTATAAAGAATATTGCACAGATTTTTGCGCTGTAGGACTCATGCACAGGGGTGAACTCTCTAGTATTGCATTTTGGTACCCGGAAGCTCCTGGTGCTGCATACAGTCACCCATAGACATGAATGATTGCAGGTGGCTGTGCAAAGCTATGAGCTGCTACTTGCATTTAAGAGCTGTGTGCTGGAACTTACGACAGTGCGCATGCGCTGCTTCACACAGGTAGCAGCGCATAAGTGTCTACAGCCACCTGCAGCCATTTATGTCTATGGACAGCTATACAAAGCAACAGGAGCTCCCTGGCACCAAAATACACCCGCGTGGAGAGTGCCCCTGTTTGCATGAGCTTTTAAAATATCACAGGCTTCAGAATGGCAAAACTGTGGGGGATATTTACTAAATCAGAACCTGGTACAAGTGTGCATGGT
Organism: Aquarana catesbeiana; assembly: GCF_042186555.1. Lineage (NCBI taxonomy): Eukaryota > Metazoa > Chordata > Amphibia > Anura > Ranidae > Aquarana > Aquarana catesbeiana. Next base: position 104,385,101 of record NC_133329.1, on the reverse strand, counting down.
AGCTTCTAACTTCAGCTTGTTCAAGTAACGTGATTGTAAATGATCACCTTGTAAAACAACCCATTCAGGTTAAAATGGAGATGAAAGGCAAAACCTTTTTTGTATAGATTTAAAAAAAACATTATAAATGCCTTATTTCCCTTGTTATAAGGGAGGAGAAGCAGCAGCACGGAGCTTCCCAGAGAATGGCTGTGCAGCGGGGGCGTGTTAGGACAAGTCTGATCATTGGAATAGAGTACACTGAGTTTTCAGCAAAAAGTGGCGTCGGGAGGGGGGGGCTAACCGGGGCTATAGCCCCGAGTGGGCTCCCAAAAAGCCCCGGGTTTCATATTGTTAATTCAGAATTATTACCCCAGAGCCCCAATGCCTGGGGTTGGCCGGGAACTCGGGGCTATACAGGGCTGGACAGGCCGCCTGCCCTGGAGCCGCATTGCAGGGCCAATCCTGGGGGTGCACGGGCTGCCTATGAAAGGAAGGGGGAGGGGGCGAGCGCTGCCGGATTACACAGAGTGGGGATCTCCCGCTTACCCGGCGCGGTGAAGTCCCACCTCCTGAACCGGCTCTTATGGACGTCACATTATCCAATGCCGGGACGTGCGACATCCATCATAGGAGCCAGTCCAGAAGGCGGCACTTAGTGTGACACTGCGGCCATGCTGGGTAAGCAGGAGATCCCCGCTCTGTGTAAACTAGTGGCTCTCCTCTCCCCATGCACTGGCAAGGCTACGCTGATGGGCACTGGTGAGGCTGAGCTGATGAGTGTTGATCAAGCTGCATTGATGGGCACAGGTAAGGCAGAGCTGATGGGCTTTGATCAGGCTGCATTGATGGGCACTGATCAGGCTGCATTGATGGACACTGGCAACAATGGCAAGGCTGTGCTGATGGGCACTGGCAACGCTGCATTGATGGGCACTGGTGAGGTTGAGCTGATGGGCCCTGATGAGGCTGCATTGATGGGCACCGGTGAGGCTGCATTAATGGTCATTGGTGAGGCTGAGCTGATAGTCACTGATTAAGCTGCATTGATGGGCACTGGTGAGGCTGAGCTAATGGGCATTGATCAGGCTGTATTGATGGGCACAGGTAAGGCTGCACTGATGGGCACTGATGAGGCTGCATTGATGGGCTTTGGTGAGGCTGAGCTGATGGGCACTGGTGAGGCTGCATTGATGGGCAATATTGGTTAGGCTGCATTGATGGGCACTGATCAGACAGCATTGATGGGCACTGGTGAGGCTGCATTGATGGACATTGGTGAGGCTGCATTGATGGGCACTGATCAGGCTGCATTGATGGGAACTAGTGAGCCAGGCAGCAACCAGCAAGTGAGCCTAACCCCCCCCCCCTCCCCCCATGATGCCGGGCATGTGCTGGACTTACTTTAAGATGTGGGAGGGGTTATCAAATTTACCTTTGGGCTGAAGCCCCTGCTCTTTTTCCCACCTAGCAACACCCCTGTCAGCATAGCTAGAGATCTGACCAGTGTACTCCCCTGCTTAATGTGGTCAGTTTTTAATTGGAAAACAAGTGGGCTAACAGGATCACCAGGGATTTTACATAAAGGAAGAAATGCAAAGATTACAAGATACATTCTCATACAAGTACATGGTACAGCAGGCACCTATCAGCAATATGAAATGTTGGGGTAACAAACACATTAAAGAGGAACTTCAGTCATTTTTTTCATCTTTCCATCTATTAAATCTTCTGCCCTTGTTATTTTAACTTTGGATAGTAAAACATTTTTTTTGTGCCAGTAAATACCTTATACAGCCCACTTCCTGTTTCTTGTCTGGTAAAAAGCATAGGCTTATGACATCCTGCACAGCTCTCTCTCTCACTCTCGTGAGAGTTTACCAGGAAGGGAGGGGGGGTGAGTCATAAGAGGGCCAATGAGAGCTGCAGGGCTGGAGGTGTGCCTCTGTGTGTCTGTGTAAATCCAGGAAGTAAACAGGCAGCAGCTTCAGCTGCCCGCAGTTAAAAAGGGTGCAACCAGACTCAGTGGAGGGAAATTTCTTCAGCATATTTGGTACAGTACAGAATCACATTATATATAAAATTATATGCAAAGTGGTTGGAGGGAAGTTTCAGAATGGCAAAAATATTTGTATTACAAATTATGTGAGCAGACTGCAGTTCCTCTTTAAGCTTTGGCAATAAAACCTGGAAGCTGATTGGTTTGAATGCAGAGCTGCACCAAATTTTGCACACATCCGTTTTAGTAAATAACCTCCAATGGGTTTCAATGGGGTGCCTATTGTGGAAAGCAGGAAAAAGAGCAATGTTTGGTGCTTATGAAATACTACTTAATGAGATAATAAAGCTTTTAGCAGTTAAATGTTTATTTGAAGTGCAAATATAAGTACTTTAAATCAATGCAATATTTTGTTTGTGAACTGAACATTGATGCGTAATAAATTAAATAACTCACAAATAAATTATATTTTACATGTATACATAGAAATACCTCCTCTCTGTTCCCGCAGTAATTCATTCCACCACTAGATGTCCTCTCTTTACCTGAAAGACTGAGGACATTCTGTGAGTGCAGAGAATTACTGACCGTGCCCTGGAGTGTCATCATGGTGTCCTATACTCACAAACATTATTAACGTAATCACATCAATGCTTCACTCTATGTTATTTAGGACTGCCCACTGATCCAAGGAAAAATATGACCCTGCATATCATATGACTGTCCTAAAAACTGTCTGAAAAACATACATAAAAATGCATAACAATAAAACAATTAATGAGGCTTTATTTACTTACAACCTTTTCATTTTGTTTCAATAGCAAAGGACAGCCTTTTTTTTTAAATTATAGCAAAAGTGTTAAAAGGCCTATGCACATTGTTAAATTATTATCCTATGGAAGGGATTTTTTTTTTAACTTCTTCAGATCCGCACTATAGCCGAATGACGGCTACAGCGCGGACCTACCTTGCCGTGAGGGCGTCAATAGACATCCTCCTGTGCCCGAGCGGCCTGCGCGCCCCCTGCAGGAAGCGCGCTCTGATCAGCAAGTCTATGAAACTCGGCTGATCACAGATTGGAGTAAGGGGTCGATCCCGACCCCTTACCACATGATCAGCTGTCAGCCAATGACAGCTGATCATGTGATGTAAACAGAGCCGGTAATCAGCTATTTTTTCTCCTTGCGCTGACAGCGTCCCGATCAAGGAGAGCTGCCGTCAGCTCATCTGTGCCCCCCTGTCAGTGCCACCTAGCAGTGCACAACAGTGCCGCCTACCAGTGCCCACCAGCGCCACCTACCATTTCCCACAGTGCTACCCATCAGTGCCCACAGTGCCACCTATCAGTGTCACCAATCAGTGCCTCATCAACAGTGCTGCCCATCAGTGTAACCTACCAGTGCCCATCAGTGTCATCCACCAGTGCCCATCAGTGCCATCTATCAGTGGTACCTATCAGTGCCCATCAGTGGCACCCATCAGGGCCCATCAGTGACATCTTATCAGTGGCCATCAGTGCCGCCTTATCTGTGCCCATCAGTACCGCCTTATCTGTGCCCATCAGTACCGCCTTAGCTGTCCCTATCAGTGCCGCCTTAACTGTGCCTATCAGTGCCCACCAGTGCAGCCGTTCAGTGCCCACCAATGCCACCTCATCAGCGCATATCAATGAAGGAGAAAAATAACCTGTTTGCAAAATTTTATAACAGACTATGAAACATGATTTTTTTTTTCAAAATTTTCCATCATTTTTGTTTGTTTAGCAAAAAATAAAAACACCAGCTGTGATTAAATGCCACCAAAAGAAAGCTCTATTTGTGTGAAAAAAATGATAAAAATGTAATTTGGGTACAGTGTTGTATGACCGCGCAATTGTCATTCAAAGTGTGTCAGCGCTAAAAGCTCAAAATTGGTCTGAGCAGGAGGGGGGTTTAAGCGCCCAGTAGATAGGGGTTTCAGTTGTATTGATGAGTGACCCTGTTGTTTATTGTTTTTGTTGTATTTCCTTTCCGAAAAAATAAATTTTCCAACTTTTTGAGATGTAGTATGGGACAGTTTGTAGCATAAAGCATGTTGGCACAGTACACACCCCTGCCACATTCCCAGGTCTGTGTGGACCATGCAGAAGTCATGGATACAAAATGATTGGCTAACCCTCTATTTTTAGCATTTGAAAATAACAAATGCAATAGGTTAGAGCCTACTTTTTCAACCTTTCTAAAATACAGGAACCCTTGACGTGATCTTCAGGCCTCAGGAAATCCCTTCTAAATATGTATTATACCAACATCTCAAGGTACAATATCATGAAAGGTAAGTAACACATGTAAGAACAAATAAAAGATAAAGGAATAGGGAATACTTGACAAATGTGCCCTCTTACAATGATGATCAGTGGGACAGTGTCATCTTACATTGGTTGTAACTAGGTGAAGAGCTCCCTTCCACTGGTGGTCATTGGAAAGAATGTTCCCTACATTGGTGACCAGTGGAAAGAATCCCCTTATATATACAGTATCCAAAAAGGTTGTTGGTTTCAGTGATTACTTATCTGAGAGAAATTTATAAAGGTCTTATGCCGCGTACACACAACCGGACTTTCCGCTGAAACGGACTTGCCTACACATGATCACACCAAAGTCTGATCGTTTAGAATGCGATGACGTACGATGGGACTAGAAAAAGGAAGTTCAATAGCCAGTAGCCAATAGCTGCCCTTGCGTCATTTTTGGTCCATCGCAATAGCATACATACGAGCGGTTTTCCCGATAGGAACTGATTATGTCGGAAAGATTTGAAACATGTTCTATTTCTAGGTCCGTCAGAATTTTAGAAAGAAAAAGTCAGATGAAGCCCACACACGATCGGAATGTCCGACGGAATGATTCCGTCGGATCTTTTCTGCCTGAAAGTCCGGTCCTGTGTACGCAGCATTAGAAGGCAGAAATTACTCACTGCTCAAGGAACCCCTAATAGCCTTTGGAGGAAACCCAGGGCTCCACAAAAAGCTGGTTGAGAAATTCAGAGTTAGGGGTTGCATGAGAGGCCGAGTAAATTGATACCCAACATGTCACGCTTCAAAATTGCGCCAGCTTGTGGAATGGCGACAAACTTTTACCCTTAAAAATCTCCATAGCCGATGTTTAAAAATTTCTACAGGTTACCAGTTTTGAGTTACAGAGGAGGTCTAGGGCTAGAATTATTGCTCTCGCTCTAACGATTGTGGCGATACCTCACATGTGTGGTTTTCATATGCGGGTGCTACTCACGTATGCGTTCGTTTCTGTGCGCAAGCTCGTCGGGACGGGGCGCTTTAAAATTTTAATTTTTTATTTTGACACTGTTTTTTTTTTTTTTTTTTAATTTGGGTCACTTTTATTCCTATTACAAGGAATGTAAACATCCCTTACAATAGAAAAAAAGCATGACAGGACCTCTTAAATATGAGATCTGGGGTCAAAAAGACCTCAGATCTCATATTTACACTAAAATGCTATAAAAAAAAAAGTCACTTGAAAAAAAAAAATCTCCTTTAAGAGCTATGGGCGGAAGTGACATTTAACGTCACTTCCACCCTCCTATGCCATGGAGCCTAGCAGGGGCCATCTTCCCCACAGTCGGTAGCCAGGGATCCACGGGAAAGGACGCGATCGTCTCCGCCGTTACCAGCGGGTCCGGTAAGCGGCGGAGATGACCGTAGCGCAGCGGGAGGGGGGTGGACACCTCTCCCGCCGCCGATAAAAGTGATCTTTCGGTGAATCCGCCGCAGAGACCACTTTTCTCTTAAAGAGAAATGCACGGCGTTCCGGTAAATATAGGGGTTATGGCAGCCAGCTGCTGCCATAACCCCGGTATTTAGTGTCAAAGTACTGACATACAGGTACATAGTTTTGCGTGAAGTGGTTAAAGTATAACTAAATGCAAAACTTTTTAAATTTTGGATAGAGTGGAGAGGGATTAGAATGCTTTTCAGTTTTTATGTCTGTTTTTTTGTCTGTGCCAACCTAAGGGAGATTCACCTTCTCTATTTGTCCTGTTTACCATTATTGTCGAAAATGAAAGTAAAAGAAAATTCCATATTTTGGGTTGTCCCCAGAAAAGTGGAAATCTTCCAATGGGGACACTATCTCTGGTGACCTGTGGGACCCCAAGGAATTCCCTTAACTTTCAGGGATTTCTCCTCACTTCCTGTTTGGTTATGGAACAGGAAGTGAAAGGAAATCTCCGCAATGGGACACAGATGGCGCAAAAAAAAATCCAACAGGGGTTATAACCCTCCCTTGCTCTATCCAAAATGAAAAAAAAGTTTTGCCTATAGTTCTACTTTAAGGAACCCCTAACAATCTTTGGAGGTCAGGAAACCTGGGTGAGTCAGAGGTTCCATGAAAAGTTACCTTTAACAGTTTAAGAGGCAGACATTGCTCAAGGAACCCCAAAAACCTTTGGAGGAACCCCAGGGTTCCATGGAAACCTGACCATGAACGATTGAGTTAGACATTGGAAACCTGACCAAGAACGATTGAGTTAAACGCTGCGTGAAAAATTGTGTTGAAAAAAAATGGATTCTATATTTTAGTCATTTTAATTTCAGGAAATTTATAGAGATCTTTACAAATTGCTCAAGGAAGCCCTAACCAACCCTGGAGGAACCCCAGAGTTCCCCAGAAATCTGGGTGACTTAGAGGTTGCTTAAAAAGTTTGGAGTAAATAACAGTTTCTTTATTTTATAATTTCAGGAAATGTATAGAGGTGTTTACTCATTAATCAGGGAACCCCCAAAAAATCCTTTGGAGGAACCCCATGGTTCCCTGGAAACCTGATTGATTTAGAGATTGCATGAAAAAATAACTTTAACAGTTTGTATATTTTAGAGGAGTTACCCTTTAAGAGGTAGAAATTACTTATTTCTCAAGGAACCCCAAAAACCTTTGAAGTTTGGTGTAAAATAACAGTTTCTATATTTTAGTTTTTTTTTTAATTTCAGGAAATTTATAGAGATCTTCACACATTGCTCAAAGGAACCCCTAAACAACCCTGTGGGAACCCCAGAAATCTAGTTGAGGCTACAAGAAAAATTTAGGGTAAATAACAGTTTTTATATTTTATAATAATTTTTTAATGTAGTTTTTTCTCCAGGAAATTTACATAGGTTTCTGTATTTTATTTAAATTCAGTAAATTTTTAGAGGTCCTTACTCGCTGCTCAACGAACCCCTAACAACCTTTGGAGGAAGCCCAGTTTTCCCTGGAAACTTGGTTGAGTTAAGAGGTTGCGTGAGAATTGTAGTGTAAAAAGAAAACACGTTTCTATATTTTAGTCTTTTTTATTTTTTTTCAGGAAACGTATTGAGATTTGGAGAAAATAACAGTTTCTTTATTTTATAATAATTTATCTTCAGAAAATGTATAGAGGTCATTATTCATTAATCGAGGAACCCCTAAAAAACCTTTGGAGGAATCTCATGGTTACATGGAAATCTGACTAAGCACCGTTTAGAAGATATTTATTTTACCTACAGGTAAGCCTAATTATAGGCTTACCCATAGGTAAAAATGACCAAGCAGGGTTTACAACTGCTTTAGGAGGCAGACCTTACTCATTACTCAATGAACCCCTAAGAAAGCCCTTGGAGGAACCCCAGGGTTGCCCAGAAATCTGGCTGAGTTAGAGGTTGTATGAAAAGTTTAGAGTAAATAATGGTTTCTATATTTTATAATCATTTTTTATTTTAATTTCAGGAAATGTATATAGATATTTACTCAAGGAACCCCTAAAAAACCTTTGGGGGAACCCTGGGGTTCACCAAAAACCTGGTGAGTTAGAGGTTGTATGAAAAGTTTAAACTAAATAACATGGTAGTTTCTATGTTTTATAATATTTTTTTTAAATTTAAGGGAATGTAGATAGGTATTTATTCAAGGAACCCCTAAAAAACCTTTGCAGGAACCCTGGTGTTCTCCAGTAACCTTGTGAGTTAGAGGTTTTATGAAAACTTTCGAGTAAATAATAGTTTCTGTTTAATACTTTTTTGTTTTTCAATTTCAGAAAATGTAGATAGGTATTTACTCAAGGAACCCCTAAAATAAAACCTTTTTAGGAACCTTGGGGTTCTCCATAAACCTGCTGAGTTAGAGGTTGCATGAAAAGTTTAGCGTAAAACAACGGTTTCAGTACTTTTATTTATTTATTTATTTTTTGGATTATTATTATTATTATTTCTATTATAGAGGTCCTAATTGCACAAAAAAAAAATAAAAAAAAGGAGGGGAAAGCACAGCTGAGAAATGTGGAGCCTGCTTTCAAACTCGGAGGGGGCTATTCTTTGCAGCAAGGCGGACTGAGCCTCCTGAAATGAATGGCCTGCGCACATCGCCCTCCATGTGTCCCATGATCACACTGGCTTTGTGCAGGCGGTAGCGGAGGGAGCCCTGCAGCAGGCCTCTCTGGCAGTGCAGGGGTTAGGGATGATGCAGGCAGTGAACATGTGCTCGGCTCTTTTTTCTCCTTTCTTCTTCCTTCCCCTTGCTCTCCTCTCTGCCAAGCTGTCAGCTGATGGGACTGATCACCCAAGCGTGGCGCATGCAGCCAGATCACCTCCCAGCCTCCCCATTCAGCTTCTGTTCTCTCCCCCCACCCCCCCTCCCCTGGATCCAACACCCTTAGGCGCCCACTTTGCACCCCCAAAATACCCCAGGGACCCCCAGCCCAGCATGCACCCCCCAGATCAGCGCAAGCCTGCGCTTTCCCCACCGCAGAAGGCCATGCAACGCCTTGCAAATAGTCCTTTGTTTACATGCAATGCCTTACTCTGCGGAAGAAGGGCTGGGATTTGGCTCTGGGTGGAAGGAGGGAGGAAGGGGGGGGGGGAGTGGGGGGTGCAGGGGGGAGGGGTGCTGTTTCTGATCTCTCACCAGCTGTTTCCCGCCTTGAAACAGACATCAGCTGCAAACACACACTCACATTGAGAGGCAGAACACAAGGAGAGAGACAGACACCTCCCCCTGATCATCTGGGACATCCTACACACACTACACCATTGATCTGCCTGCATGCACCATCACCTGATCAATAAGGCTGATCGGAAGAGGGGATAAAAAAAAGGGGGGGAAGCTGCTGGAAGAAGGGTGCAAGAGGGGGGGGAGGGAGGGGTGCACGGTGGTTTTTATTTTTTGGGGGGGGGTGGTCCTCCTGCTGATTGCTATGGAGTATTTCATGATGCCCGCGCAGAAAGTACCCTCCCTGCAACACTTCAGGAAGACGGAGAAGGAAGTGATCGGGGGGCTGTGCAGGTAGGTACCCCCAGCACTCGCTGTGCTGCTGCTGTTGCTTTCTGTTTTGCTGGCGCACATGGCCCCGACCGTGCACGCTGCAGATCTCCTTAGATCACCTTGCAGACATGGGGAGGGAGGCGGGGAGCCCCGATCAGCTGTGTGCTGGGGAATCAAACACGAGGGGGGGGTCCCTCTGCACCCCTAAAGGGGCAGCCGACGGGGGAAGGGGGTCCCTAGGACGGGGAATGACCGGCGATCACTGGGATTTGTTTTAAAGGGCGCAGAGGAAGGTTTGTCAGTTGCAAACAGACCCACGTGGTGCCCCGGCCATGCTGCAGAGCTGAGAGAGGGCATGAGCGCTGCCTGCCTGGGAGCACCACTGCGGCTCCGCCACTGCTCCTGGGGGCGCCATATGGGGGGGCATTTAACGCTGGAAGTGATCACACCCCCTCCTGAGCTGTCAGCTGATTTCACACTAGACAAGCAACACCTGGGGGGGGGAAGGCTAAGATTGCAAACTCGGGGGGGGGGGGGAGTGACAGGGCAACCTGTGGGACTACAAGTCCCAGCGCACCGTACATGGTCAGATCTATTGCCGACATATTTTTTTGGGAGCGATTAGACAAAATTTGAACCACTACTTGGCCAATGTAGGGGGAAAAGAGAATGTCACTCGCTGCCATAGTTCAGTAGTGATTGGCCACTCATTGACAAAATTTGAACCACTACTTGGCCAATGTAGGGGGAAAAGAGAATGTCACTCGCTGCCATAATTCAGTAGTGATTGGCCACTCATTGACAAAATTTGAACCACCATGACGTTCTACTATAATTGGCCAATGTAGGGAGAAAAGGGAATGTCACTTGCCACCATAGTTCAGTAGCGATTGGCCACTCATTGACGACATTTAGAAGCGCCATGACTTTCTCCTCTAATTGGCCTATGTATAGATTTGTCGATCAGGGAGAAAAGGGAATGTCACTCGCCGCCTTAGTTCAGTAATGATTGGCCACTCATTGACAAAATTTGAACCACCATGACTTTCTACTATAATTGGCCAACGTAGAGAGAAAAGGTAATGTACCTGGCCGCCATAGTTCAGTAGCAATTGGCCGCCCATTGACAAAATTTGAACCACCATGATTTATTACTCTGATTGGTCAATGTAGGAAGAAAAGGGAATGTCACTCGCCGCCATAGTTCAGTAATGATTGGCCACTCATTGACAAAATTTGAACCACCATGACTTATTACTCTGATTGGTCAATGTAGGGAGAAAAGGGAATGTCACTCCACGCCATAGTTGAGTAATGATTAGCAGCTCATTGACAACATTTGAACCACCATGACTTTCTACTATAATTGGACAATGTAGGGAGAAAAGGGAATATCCCTGGCTGCCATAGTTCAGTAGCGATTGGCCACGCATTGACAACATTTTCACCACCACGGCTTATTACTCTAATTGGTCAATGTAGGGAGAAAAGCCAATGTCACTCACCGCTAAAGTTCAGTAACAATTGGCCGCTCATTGACAAAATTAGAAGCGCCATGACTGTCTCCCCCAATTGGCCTATGTATAGATTTGGAGATCAGGGAGAAAAGGGAATGTCACTCGCCACCCTACTTTAGTAATCAACAAAATTAGAAGCGCCATGATTTTTCTCTGTTTAGTTGTGGGGAAGAGGCTATTCCTCTTTGCGGAAAGAAAATAAAATGATCACTCCGCACCAGTCTTTAGGAGCCACAGGTTGCCCACATTCAAACCACCCTAACTTCTCCTTGGGTTGGCCAACGTAATGATGCAACGAATAGACAGGGTGAATAGGCAGTAATCGCCAGCTGCTGTTCTTTGGGCGTGATCGGCCACCAATGGACAAAATTTGAACCAGCATGTTTTCCCCCTAATTGGCCAGTGTAGCACGGCCATGACATTGGCCAACGTATGGTTGTAGCAAATAGGCGAAAAGGGAAGTGATCGCTCAACGTGGTTCTTTGGGAGTAGTGATTGGCTACTAGTGGACAAAATTTGAACCAATATGACTTTCCCTCTAATTGGCCAATGTAGAACGGCCATGACATTGGCCGATGTATGGTTGCAGGAAAAAGGGAAATGATCACTCAGCACAGTTCTTTAGGAGTGATTGGCCACTAATGGAAAACATTTGAACCAGCCTGACTTTCTATTTAATTGGCCAATGTAGAACAGCCATGACATGGACTGATGTATGGTTGCGGCAAGGAGACGAAAAAGGGAAATTATTACTGAGCACAGTTTTTTAGGAGTAATTGGCCACTAATGGACAAACTTTGAATCAGCATGACTTTCCCTCTAATTGGCCAACGTAGAATGGTCATGACATTGACCAACGTATGGTTGCGGTGAAGAGGAATGTGATTGCTCGGCTTGGTTCTTAGGAGCAATTGGCCACTAATTGACAAAATTTGAACTGCCATAACTTTTCTCCTTGGGTCGACTGACCTAATGATGCAGCAAAGAGACAGGGAGAATAAGGAACTATCACCAGCCACTGTTGGGGAGTGATTGGCAACTAATGGACAAATTTGAACCAGAACGACTTTCCATCTAATTAGCCAATGTAGAACGGTCATGACATTGGCCGGCGTAGGTGAAAAGGGTAATGATCGTTCAGCGAGGTTCTTTAGGAGTGACAAAATTTGAACCGCCATAATTTTTCTCATCTAATGCCCTGTACACACGATTGCACATTCTGACAACAAAATCCATGGATTTTTTCCGACGGATGTTGGCTCAAACTTGTCTTGCATACACACAGTCACACAAATCTTGTCGGAAATTCCGAATGTCAAGAACACGGTGACATACAACACGTACCACGAGCCAAGAAAAATGAAGTTCAGTAGCCAGTGTAGCTCTTCTGCTTGATTCCGAGCATGCGTGGAACTTTGTGCATCGGAATTGTGTACACACGATCGGAATTTGCGACAACGGATTTTGTTGTCGGAAAATATAAGATCCAGATTTCAAATTTTGTGTGACGGAAATTCCGATGGAAAATGTCCGATGGAGCCTACACACGGTCGGAATTTCCGACAACAAGCTCCCATCGAACATTTTCCGTCGGAAAATCAGACCTGGTGTACGGGGCATTAGGGTCGACTGACATACTGATGCTGCAGGGAGAATAGGGAACAATCTGCTGCTGTTCTTTGGGAGCGATTTGCAACTAGTGGACAAAATTTGAACCAAAATGACTTTCCACTCTAATTGACCAATGTATAGATGCAGCGAACGGGCAATACTTCACCACTGGCTGCCATACTTCGGGCGCAATTGGCAACTAATTTGCTAAATCAGAACCACCATGACTTTTCTCCTTGCATCTGCAAATGTTGCTGGAAAGTGACGAATACTCTTTGCAGAGAGAAAAGGGAATGATCACTTGGTGTCGTTCTTTAGGGGCAATTGGCCATTACAGTAATTTATAAAACTTGACTTTCTCCTCCAAATTGGCCGATGTATGGATGCAGTAGAACAGGCCATTCCTTTTTCAGTGAGAAAAGGGAATGTCACCCACCACTGGACATCGGAAGCAATTGGCCACTAACCACCAAAATTAGAACTGTTGTGACAAGGCCCAAGTATGGTTGTGGCAAAGAGGCCACTTCTCATAGCGAGAAAAGGGAATGATCACTTGGTGCTGGTAAGCAAATAGTTGCCCACTAACTTACAAAATGAAAACCACCATGACTTTTCTCCTTGAATCAGCTGACTTATGGATGCCGCAAAGTTTGAAAGCGAAAAAGGAATGACCACCAGTCATTGGAAGAAGTTGGTTGCTAAGCGCCAAAATTAGAACCACTATGGCTATTCCTCTTTGCAAGGAGAAGGAAAAAGAATGATCACTCTACGTTGTTCTTTAGGACCAATTGGTCCCTAATTGACGACATTTGAACCCACCACTTTTCTCCTTGGTTGTGCCGATGTAGTGATGCGGCAAAGAGGCAGGGAGAATGGGGAACAATCACTTGCTTCTGTACTTTGGGAGCGTTTGGCCGCTAAGCAACAAAATGTAAACCGCCATGACTTTTCCGCAACGCATGGATGCGGCGAACAGAGTATTTATTTCTCTTTTCTGGGAGAAAAAGGAATGACTGCTAACAAGTCACGAAAGTCTTGGCGATTAGTGATCGCTGGAGATGGGCATGTTAAACCCTTTGCTGCCCAGTGATGAGCAAGAATTGGTAAATATCATCTGTAATATTGCGTCATGTACGGGAATGAGAAGTTTCCATCCTGATCCTTACCTTTTTTTTTTCTGCCCGTAAGATCGTAATTGATTATTGTTTAGACTTCATGAAGTGATTAAATATCGACTGACTGTTCCAAAATTGACCATTTTCAATTGTAAATCTAACCTGTATGATCGGCATGTTCATATGGTGCAGGCCCACTTCTGTGTTTGCATGAAGCGGTTGCCCATAGCAACAACCAGGTTTCCTTATTAAGGTGAAATAAGGGATCTGGTTTCTAGGGGCATCAGTTTTACATTTGGTGTAGTAATAAACGTGTTCCAAGGTCATGTTGTTCTGCTGCATGCCGTGCTTTTCAATAGTGTGTACTGTATACTAATACCACCATGTGGCTTTGTTAATGGGTGGGAGGAGGGATGGAGGCTTTTGTATTCTCGCAAGGTCAGTAGCAATGCGTACCTGGATGCTGGGGCCCCTGCTGCTTTTAGCTGCACCCAAGTCATTAGGACCTGGCTATTGAAGATAATTGCTTTGATGCCCCCCCCATCTGGCAGGGAGGGAATTTTAGAATTGCCGTATTGAAGGTCAATATAAATCCACACTCGCTGCTGTGACAATTCCCCTATTTATTATGGGAATAGCTGTGTATTGGTGAACTGTAATGTTTTGATATCATCACCTACATTTTGTACTATCATTTTGAGGGTCTCTTTTGCTGATAAGGTGGACCTGCTCCTTATTATTATTATTATTATTATTAAAATGCAAATCAGCAGTCATACAGGTAAAGGTAGAGTACTAAGGGTATGCGATAATGATAATATTATTATATCGCATGCCCTTAGTATTCTACCTTTACCTGTATGACTCCTGATTTGCATTGTATTTTTTTTTAATTATTATTATTCCTGAAACGGTGTTGTACTCTGAGTTGGCATCATTTTTTAAAACAAGTGTGTATTACTTAAAGCTGAACTATAAGACACCAGTTCATGCAGATCTGCAATCATTAATACATCACCTGTGTTCTTTAAATGCAAGCATTGTCAACACCTGAATTTGACACATCAGCCTCTTGCAGTCCCTCTACAGCAGGTCTCAAGTATGAGGCAGCACAAGGAGCCAATCAGTGCATTCACTGGCAAGCAGCATGTTAATAGGAGGAGAGCAAAGTGACAGAGATGAGCTTATCACTGTGTTGCTTCTTTCCCTGTACAATCACAGGCTGGGGGCGGTGGGTCTAGGACAACCTGGGCTCAGAGGAAGTGGGTTGAATGATTCTAACCATTATACTGAGGCTCTCTAGCAAAAGTACTGCATGGGAAATCTCTGGACTGATATAGTTTTATTTTATATTGGCTACTTATTTTTGTTGTGTGTTTTTTTTTTTTTTTTTTTTTTAATGTTCTTTAAAGTACAATAAAAGCAGAAAAAAAGTAAAAATAAGGGCTGCCTAAAAACAAAGGATTTTAATTAATGCTGTCAACACCACTAATGCTACCTTGAGCTTGCCCAATAATGTTAAGCTTCTATCAGGGTTGGATGTCTGGTTCCCCCCCTTTGTGCTCTGTGGTTTGATCGATCATCTCTACAGGACACAGTAGTGACAGGGACCAGCAGAAGGAATCATGAAGCTGTGGGGGGGGATTGGCAGTCATCTGACACTCCTGGAAATGTCAGATGCTGAAGTTATATGGCAATTGGCTCCTGGAGGGATCAAAATTTGGCAGCAGCCAAATTCTAGTGAAGTTGAAACTTTGTAATGACAGAATACGTGATGTTGCAGGTTTTTGTAGCATTGAAACATTTTGGCTTTTGTCGCTAGCAAATGTATCTAACGTTTTGGTCGTTGGGCCTCATTCACACAGGGGTTATGTACCCATGCCCATTTGAGGGCCGTATTACCCCGCATAGGGATGCACAGGTGTTTTCCGTACAGGTAGTCCCATTGACGTCATTTGGGATGCAACGGCTGCATGGACACAACCGTGACTCCCAATATTATTATTATACAGGATTTGTATAGCGCCAACAGTTTGCGCAGCGCTTTACAACATGAGGGCAGACAGTACAGTTACAATACCAATCAATTCAGGAGGGATCAGAGGGCCCTGCTCGTTAGAGCTTACAATCTAGAAGGAAGGCTTACAATCTAGAATATGATATCCGTGCGGGTGTATGGCCCAGAATGCAGACCATGTACCCACACAGACGTCACCTCAGGAGCCGTGGTTGTGTCTGTGCGGAATTGACTGTAATGGGACTACCTGCACAGAAAACGCCTGTGCATCCCCCATGTGGGTAAACTATGGCCCTCACATGGGGCACAGACACATACTTGCCCCCCTTGAACGAGGACTTATCCTAATGTTTACTAATGCATGATTGTTATTAAAAAAATAATGCTGCATGTGAGTGGGCTGCCATTGGTCTGTTGCACACCTCTTATTCCATATGCACTGCTGTATCTAACGGCCTACAAACCTATCTGACCTGTGCCAAGTGGCGCCCAACAGCAAAGTATATATTTTTCGACGTCCCCTAAGCTTTGTCACCTGTGGGAGACCCGAATGCTGCATGCAAAGCTTGGCCACCCTCTAAGAGTGTGTGTGTGCACCACCACAGTGTGCAGCCTGAGTGCTGGACCTGCGCTCCATAGTAACTAACGAGGTAGTGAAGAGCTAACTGCACCAGCTTTATTCCAACTCAGTGCAGCCTTGTCGGGATTTTGGGGCATTGTTTTTATGGACTTTGCAGGGCTCTCCACTCGTGACCTTGCACGTCGTGGGCCGAGGGGGAGAACAGCGCAGACAGGCCTGGCCGTGACTCTGCAGCCCGCCTGGAGTAGGAGTGTTCGGCGCGCGCGGTGCTGCCGGGAAGTGTAGTTCGGCGGCGTGGGGGACGCCGGGAGATGTAGTCCGTACCTGGCCATGCGTTCCCTCAGCACAAAGCGTGCTGTGGGGAGGGCGGTCACGTGACGCGTTGTTTTCCAGCTCGCGCAGCGTTCAGCTGACGGCGGTCAGTGTGCGGGGCCTGGCTGCTCCTCTCCCCCCTCATGTACTGTGTTATGTCATGGAGCTTCTGCCATATTTATACACAAAGAAGTAGCTTCAGTTTCACTAATAAATGCTGCTGATTGACTCAGCAAATTACAAGCGTTCTGCTGAAAGGGGTTGCTATAAGCAACGTGTCAGTGTCCTGTAGTGCAGAATGGGGGACTTATCACAGCAATGCTGGAAGAAATGAACAGGCAAAGCTTTATAGAAAGAAAACACGACGACCGAATAACCAGAGCTTCTAAAAATGCTGGGCTGTCTCTTCCCACAGGGCAGACCTGGAACAAGCATGCGCCTAGTAAAGTCAGAACTGCAGATTTGCATAGTGACTCCGCTTTAAGCACCTCCACGCTGGAAGATTTTACTCCCTTCATGACCAGGCCATTTTTTGCTACTGTAACTGGCAATCGCGTAGTCATGCAATGCTGTATGCAAACAATATCCCCCCTCGCACATAAATAGAGCTTTCTTTTGGTGGTATTTGATCACCACTGGGATTTTTGCGCAATAAACGAACAATTTTGAAAAAAATCCCAATTATTTTCTACTTTCTGTTATAAAACATATCCAAAATTTCTTCATAAATTTAGGCCATAATGTATTCTGCTTCATCCCAATAAGTGTATATTGATTGGTTTGCGTGAAAGTTATAGCATCTACAAACAATATACCGCCATATTTTTTCTATTTTTTTTTTTTTTTTTTTATATTCGTACTGGTGGTGGTCAGTGACTTATAGCGAGAAGGTGGGCAATCTGACACTTTGTGGGCACTAGCTAACTGCCACTGACCTCTCCAGTGACATTAAGATTCCTTTCACACTGGGGCACTTTTCAAGTGGTTGTAAACCCTTTTTTGTGTGACTTTTTACCTATGGGTAAGCCTAGAATAAGGCTTGCCTATAGGTAGTGGAAATATCTCCTAAACATATGCCGTTTAGGAGATATTTCACTTGTAGTGTGCCAATGTTGTCATCGGCGCATGCGCTGTGAAGAAGCAGGCCACCGTGCCATTTCTTCCCCCAGCGTGTGCTGTGACTGACGGCTCCCGCGCGCATGCGACTCCGGCCAGTCACAGAGCCGGAGTCCGTGGCCCCCGGAAGAGGGGCAAAGATGGACGCGGCCTGCTCAGGGGACAACGCGGGCTTCGTTTGCAGGTAAGTGTCGTATAATGGGCTAGTATGCGATGCATATTGGCCCATTATGCTTTTGAGTTGCAGGCCTTGCGGGGCGCAAAAGAGGAAGTAAAACCCATCGGGGTTTACTTCCTCTTTCGAGTGTTTAAGCGCTAAAAATAGCGCCTGAAAAGTGCCTCTCAAGCCACCCCAGTGTGAAAGCCAGAGTGCTTTCACACTGGGGCGGTGCGCTTGCAGGATGGGAGAAAAAGTCGTGCAAGTAGCATCTTTGGGTCGATGTATACACTGCTCCAGCACCGCCCTGCCCATTGAAATGAATGGGCAGGCTGCCGAAGCGCTTTGGCAGCACCGCAACACAGGCGCTGTTAACCCTTTCTTCAGCTGCTAGCGGGGGGTTAAAAGCGCTGCTGTAACAGCGGTAAAGCGCCGCTAACACCCGCACCGCCCCAGTATGAAAGGGTTCTACTAGAGCAGTGGTCATCAACCCTGTCCTCAGGGCCCACCAACAGGCCAGGTTTTATGTATTACCTTGGGGAGATGCAGACTAGAATACTGCAATCACTGAGCAGCAAATGATATCATCTGTGATGTATTTCAGTTATCTTGTAAACCTGGCCTGTTAGTGGGCCCTGAGGACAGGGTTGATGACCATTGTACTAGTGATCTGTGATAATACTATACACTGTATCAGTATTTCTCAACTCCAGTCCTCAAGGCGCCCCAACAGGTGATGTTTTCTGGATTTCCATTATTTTGCACAGGTGATTTGATCAGTTTCACTGCCTTAGGAATTACCACAGCCGTCTCATCTGAGGGAAATCCTGAAAACATGACCTGTTGGGGCGCCTTGAGAACTAGAGTTGAGAAGCACTGTACTAATGACAGTGGCTGGGAAGTGGTTATATTCTAGGGCAATCAAAGGGTTCAATGTGTGCCTAACAATGTTTACTATGTATAATGTGTGCTGCTTTTACTTAACAATGTGCTGGTTTTTATCCCCTGCTTTGCAGGGAAACCAAAACCAGCACATCACTGCTGTCAGAAGAGAGCTTTGTGTTGTTTACATGATCAGCAGGTTCCGGCCATACATCATGGCCTGGGAAGCGCTGATCGGCATTTGCTGGAGCCAGTAACAGCACAGGCGGGCATTCCCCCCTATGCAGAAATGCAGAATTGCATTGAAACTGATGACCTATAGGGGGCTTTTAACGCTTCGCCAGTGGAAAATATAGGGTACTGACATGTTTTAAGATTTTTGAAATGTTGGGTATCCATTTTGGCAAAAAAAAAATTGGTAATTTTATTACATTTTTGTGCTTCCTAAAATTAACTTTTAATAGTTTTTTTGTTTTTTTAACTGAAAATTTGTGTTGCCTAGACCTTTGCGGTAATATCATGCGGCATGAAAAATTGGAACTGCCACTATTTTATTCGGTGTCTGCTTTCAAAAAATGTTTTTTTTTTTTTTTTTTTTTTTGTGATCTTCAGGGCTAAAATTTTATTTTTTTAAATGTGTGGAAAAAAGGCAAAAATGGCCCTGGCTGTGAAAGGGTTAAAGGAGAAGTTCACCTACCGGGAACATGTTACATGTTCCACCCATGAGATTTGTTATTTTTTTTTTTTTTTAAACCATAGATTTTTATTGAAAGTATTTACTTAACAATACAGATTACCATTGTCACGTTAGTCATTTGTAACCAATTTAGTTACCTAGGTTCATAAGATTAATCTGAGATTTGTTAATTAAAAAAAAAACAAAACTGGCTTCTAACTTTTTTTTTTTTTTTTTGTTAGCTCCTAGATTCAAATTGATTACTGTAAAAATGTCACTGGCATTGAAGGGGTTAATTGTGATCCCTAGTGTGTGTTCTAACTGAAGGGGGGAGGGAACTGACTAGGGTAGAGGACAGATCGCTGTTCATACTTTGCGTGAACAGACGATCTGTCACTTCTCCCCTCAGAGAACCGGGATCTCTGTGTTAACACACAGAGATCCCGGTTCTCGCTGTGTTACGGTCATCGAGACCGCTGGGCGCTCGCACCCCTTGTGGCCACCAGAAGGAGCGACGTAACATAACGGCGATTCGCCTGCCCGTGCCATTCCCCCGCAGTACAACTGCGGCAGCTGGTCGGCAAGCGGATAGAGAACAATTGGTGGTCTGATCGGGTCTATCTGAAAAACAGACAGGCGGATATGTTTGGTCCGCTGGTGTGAAAGGGGCCATGGAGATTTACAGGCTGGTGGCAGCAGGGCTGGACAGTGCCCATGTGGCATTCCTCATCTGGTGACAGGCAGCGTGGCAAGTGGCATTTCTCATCTGTGCCTTCCTGCTGCACCCAAACACCAGAGGCTCATGCATCAAGGTGTTAGCAGGTGGAAGCTGTAGAAGTTTTGACTGCATGAGATAAAACAAAGTTCAGTAATATTCCTTTATCCCATTGTTTTGCAAATCTATGTACACTCCAAACTGTGGATGATTGAAGGCATATAGGGTTAATCTCAGTCTAGCAGAAGTTCAGAGGGCAATAAACTTGCACTGCTAAGACAGATAAACAAATCCTTCCTACTGCACAGAGGGGTTCATGGGGGACCCTGAGCCCTGACTCTGGCCTTCCTATACTGGAAACTTTACAGTTTAGTTTTTTCTAATGGGGGTCCCCTCCTACTCCAGGCCCCATAGCAGCCACATAGGCTGCTATGTCTACTGACACTCCGCTGCCTTTTGGATCTGTGAAAGAGTCGGCATCTTCAAAAGCAGAGTTCAGCAGTAGCAGCTATATACTAATCTCAGTGTCGGTTTCTTAGAAGGAAATACAAGCAGAAAAATACAACTTGCAGTGTCACATTTCAGTCATCACATGATGTAATTTGAAGAGGACTATCATACTCTAGACACAGTATAGTGGTCACAGGACAGTGAACCAGTCAATCATTACAAATAATCAGGGCTTATTAACCCTAGCATTGGCCTTCTGAAGAGCAGTCCACGCTGAATCACTCTTCAGAGGGTGCTTGACAGGTGGTAAGGAGGAGGTGTTAAAGCATAGTTCCATCCATTTAAAAGTCAGCAGCTATAAAACGTGTAGCTGTTGACTTTTAATAATCAGACACTTACCTCTCCCACGGTCCAGCGATGCGGGCGCACGAAGCCCCGCTGCACCGGCATTCTAACTGTGGGCGCCCAGCTGCGGCTTTGCAGCCAGGCGCGCCCTGCGCAAGCCGCACTGTGATTGGCCGGGCAATCTTCTGGGACCTGTGGCGTGTCCCAGAAGATTGCAAGGAGGAAGAGGTGATCTTTCTTCTGGCACCGCGGTGCCAGGGGAGGAAGTGGGAGCTGGGTGCCTGTAAAAACAGGATACCCCCCCCCCCCCAAAAAAAAAAAGACATGCCAAATGTGGCATGTCAGGGGGGCACTTTTAGGGGGTCACCTAAAGAGGACTTCCACCCAAAAATGGAACTTCCGCTTTAAGTAACCCCTAAAGGGCTGCATCTCAGTGTCACAACTGTTTACATTGCACAAGGTTGCCGGGCGTTAAGATGCAACCCTTTTTATTTGAATAGGTTGTGTTCAGCAGGTGGTGATGCTCGTCTAACGCGATAAGGGGTGCGTGTCATTCTTGCTGACTTTGTAGCTTAAGCCCCTTTTTCACACGAGGCGGACTCCGTTTCTACGGAGCCCACCTCGGTCCGCCGGCTCAGCAGGAGATCAGTCCGTTGATCTCCGCTGAGCCGGCGGATGACAGGTCCCTCTCTGCTCACTGAGCAGGGAGGGGCTTGTCAGGCGCCGCTGCCGCCTATGGAGGGATCAAATAAAAACGGACAGCATGTCCGTTTTCATCAGATCTCATCCGATCCGCCAGCGACGGACCTGGACGTAGGGCCATCCGTCTGCTTTTAGTGGATCGGACCGGGTTGGATGTCAGCGGACATGTCTCCGCTGACATCCGACGCTCCATAGACTAACATGGAGCGCCCGTTCAGGTCCGCCGTCAAAACTGACAGGCGGACCTGAACTGTCCGATCGTGTGCAAGAGGCCTAAGAGGGAGCAGTATGTGGGAGATAAAAATGCAACTCAACTATGTGTTTTCCACCTCAACCCTCAAAATGTAAATGGCCCCAAACTGTCGCTGTTAATGCAGTTCAGTTATGTATTAAAAAATTAATAGTCAGCAGCTACAAAAGCTGTAGCTGTCGACTTTTAAAAAAACAGCCACTTGCCTATCCCAGGATCCAGCACTGTCCTCTGGGCTTCAGTCCCCAGTGCCGACATACCAGGGTGGATTTGATTTAAATCGCTAGTAAAAAAGGCTTGATTTAAATCATCAGCAACTGTCATCTCTGTCCCGCAGCAGCTCCTCCTCTGACCCGCTGTTGACTCACTGACAGTCCCATTCACTTTAATGGGACGGCTGGTGATGCGGCAGTGATACAACAAGGTGAGGGACGTGGCGGCAACAGGTGAGTGGATGCCCGCTAACAGGCGCTGTCATGATGGATGTGAAATGACAGGTGATCTTTAAATGTAAGCACTTATTCTTGCTGGTAGCTAGAATCTTTAATATTTGCAAACAAAATGAAGTTTTGAAGGTTTCCTATTTAGAGGAAGCGGTCAGGTTAGTAAAACGGCGATATCATACAGTTTGGAGTGTACATAGATTTGCAAAACAATGGGATAAAGGAATATTACTGAACTTTGTTTTATCTCATGGTTACTGTGAAATTGTGTGAATGCAGTGGATGGTATCTCAGCTTGCAGAGCTTGGATTCATTGAATGAGTTTACCAAAAATGTAAATATTGCAGAATATACAGCCTCATGCTACATAACTAAGCTGTATTTCATGCTGAATAAACTAAATTATTAATGTATCTTAAATAGAAAAGTATCTTTAGACAGATCTTTACTCCAAAAGCATTTTATTATAATAAACTTGATAAAAATAAAAAAAATCCAATTTTAAATAGAAATGTTTTTTTGTTTTTTAAATGGACGCGGCGGCTGGCTTCCTGAACCCTTAGCAACCAGCTATATACAGTGTGCTTAAAGAGAAAGGGGAAAAAGAAAACTTAAATTGCAAAATGCATGAAAACTGCATGCAAAAACGAGGGTTTAAAAAGTCAAAACGCACTGCTAAAAGTGCCTGAAAAAAAAAAAATGCATCAAGCGCAGCCGCATGGGTGTGAACCTAGACCTAAAGCGGACCTTCAGCCATTTTTTTCATCTTTCCATCTATTAAATCTTCTGCCCTTGTTGTTTTTAACTTTGGATAGTAAAACTTTTTTCTTTCTGCCAGTAAATACCTTCTACAGCCCACTTCCTATTTCTTGTCTGGTCATTAGCCTAGGCTTATGACATCATGCACAGCTTGCTCACTCTCGTGAGAGTTTGCCAGGAAGGGGGGGGGGGTATTAAGTCTTAGGAGGGCCAATGAGAGCTGCAGAGCTGGAGGTGTTGCCTCTGTGTCCAGAAAGTGAATAGGCAACAGCTGCCCACAGTTAAAATGGATGCAGCCAGACTTAATGGAGGGAGCTTCCTGTAGCATATTTGGCAAGTACAGTATATATAAAATAATGTGCAAAGTGTTTGCAGAGAAGCTTCGGAATGGCAAAGATGTTTTTATTACAAATTATGTCAGCGGACTGTAGTTCGTCTTTAAGGTCCATTCCTTTTTCTGACACTTGTTGTTTACAAGTTTAAATTAGTATTCTTTGCTAGAAAATTACTTAAAACCCCCCCAAAAAAACAAAAAAAAAATATTTATTTTTTAGCAGAGACCCTAGAGAATAAAATTGTGGTCGTTACAATATTTTAAGCAGTCTTTCAAACGCAATTTTTTGGGAAAAAATACACTTTCATGAATTAAATAAAACAAAATTGTAAAGTTATCCCAATTTTTATTTTTTTATTTTGTATAACGTGAAAGATGTTACACTGACTAAATAGATGCCTAACATGCCATGCTTCAAAATTGCGTACGCTTGTTGAATGACGACAAACTACGGTACTTAAAAAATCTCCATAGGCGACGCTTTAACATTTTTTACAGGTTACCTGAGTTACAGAGGAGGTCTAGTGCTAGAATTATTGCTTTCACTCTAACGATCGTGGCGATACCTCACATGTGTGGTTTGAACACCGTTTACATATGAGTGCGATGGCCGCTTCTGCGTGTGAGTTCAGAGGGACAGGGCGCTTTTCAATTTTCATTCTTATTTATTTTACTTTTTATTTTTACACTGTCCCTCCCAATTTTTTTTTTGATCACTTTTATTCCCTTTTTACAAGGAATGTAAACATCCCTTGTAATTGAAATAAGCATGACATGTCCTCTTTAATGCGAGATCTGGGGTCAAAAAAAACTCAGATCTCACATTTTACACTTAAAAGCAAAAAAAAAAAAAAAGTAAATTTTCATTTACCCCCACCCAAAAAATAAATTGTCCCTTTTCAGGCTATTAGGTGCCCTCACTCGACTTCCTGCTCCATGGGATCAGATTGTTACTGATCATTCCGGTAAGCGGGGAACAGAGTGGGAAACAGCGGTAGGGGGAGCACCTCTACCGCTGCCTATAAAAGTGATCCTGTGGCAAAAATGCCACAAGGTCACTTTTATGTGAAAGAGGATCGCCCACTGTTTAAAACAAATACCGGGGTAATGGCATACTAGTACATTATGGCAAACTTACTTGGGCACGGAGCCCTCCACCGCAGGGCTGTCACAGCTGCCCAGCGCTTTCATCTTCATTGATCGATCAAACTTAAATTTGAAAGTCCAATCGATACAAGCCTCATTTCAACTTCACCCCTTGCTGGTTGACTGAACTCTTGGGTGGTAGATTGCATTGTTTATGGCAAATAAGTTTGATCACATTCGAGATTCCCTATGGATTTAAAGTGGTTGAAATTGACTGAAAATTACCACTTGAATGGCCCGTACACATGATCAGAAAATCGTACGATAATCTGATCGATCGTATAGAACGTTCCTATAGAATAAACATTTCGATGGCGAAACTGAAAATGTACTTATCTCTATCTATCTCAAGAGGATTGCTGCATATGTGCAACAATCCTCTTGCTTGTTTTCTATTTATGGTCTGTAGGACGACCAGATGAATTTATTGTCGGCTATTATTGGCACCTTTTTGAAGCAGTGTTTAAAAATCTTGGTTGTTGCATTTTCGGTGCATATTTGGTCAGTTAACCGCTTCAGCCCCAGAAGATTTTACCCCCCTTCCTGACCAGAGCACCTTTTGCGATTCGGCACTGTGTCGCTTTAACTGACAATTGCGCGGTCGTGCGACGTTGCACTCAAACAAAATTGACATCCTTTTTTCCTCACAAATAGAGCTTTCTTTTGGTGGTATTTGATCACCTCTGCGATTTTTCTTTATTTTTTGCGCTATAAACAAAAAAAGAGCGTCAATTTTGAGAAAAACGCATTCTTTTTTACTTTTTGCTATAATAAATATCCCCCCACAAATATATAAAAAAAACTATTTTTTCCCTCAGTTTAGGCTGATATGTATTCTTCTACATATTGGTAAAAAAATAAATCGCAATAAGCATATATTGATTGGTTTGCACAAAAGTTAGTGTCTACAAAATAGGGGATAGTTTTATGGCTTTTTTTTTTTTTTTTACTAGTAATGGCGGCGATCCTGCGTAAAATTTTTTTTTTTTTTTTTTTTTTTTTTTTTTTTGGGACTGCAACGTTATGGCGGACACATCGGCCAATTTTTACACATTTTTGGGACCATTGGCCTTTTGTACAGCGATCAATGCTATAGAAAATTCATTGATTACTGTAAAAATGTCACTGGCAGGGAAGGGGTTAATTTGTTCCCTAGTTTGTGTTCTTACTGAAGGGGGGATGGGACTGTGCAGGGGAGATGACCGATCGCTGTTCATACTCTGTATGAACAGATGATCTGTCTGTTCTCCCCTCAGAGAACCGGAAGCTGTGTGTTTACACACACAGATCCCGGTTTCCCTTGTGTCAGCGGCGATCGCGGGAGCCCGGCGGTGATCGTGACCGCCGGGCACTTGCATCGGCTCAGGGGGAGGGAAGGGGCGCATGCCCCCTAGTGGCCCCGGGGGGGCGAAACGACGTTGCATAACGTTGTTTCTCCCAGCCTTGCCATTCTGCCGCCGTACAACTGCGGCGGCTGGTCGGCAAGTGGTTAAAAAAACCACAACAAAAACCCACCTCCCCATTGAAATGCATCGAAACCGCATAAAAAATGCACCCGTGTTGTGTTTGATGCATTTTTTTGAGTCTCATACTTCTGAAAAAATCTTGGGCGTTTTCGGCAGCCATTATTGGCACTTTTTTTTCTTTCGGCACAGTGCTGAAATCCCTATTTTCAGCCGATAATTTTCGGCGGTCGAAATTATTCAGTACAGTACAGTAGTTCGGAAATACATTACATAACTTCTGGATTTTTATTCTGTCGTACGAGAATTTTCAGAACTTTAGTAAACTGTTCTTTTTCGATATGAGATTGGCATGCAAAAAAAAAAAAAAAGAGGCCAATCGTTGGTCCGATAATGTCATTGTTTGTACCAGGCATTAGAATAGAGGGTGGTGTGTCTTGGCTTTGCTGTCTGGCTGAGGTGTGTGGATCACAAAAGTGATTGGACACAACTACAAATCCTTTGGCAGATAAAACAGTTCATGTATGACTAGTTCAAATGTAAATTTGGATGATTGCCTGTTGTGAATAATGAAGCCACCCTAATTATAGAAGTTGGAGTAGATCATCCCCAGAAGACTACAAACAGTTTAACAACGTGTATCGGTCAATGAATACAAAACAGAGAAGCCACAAAAGACACACTGATTAGGAGGGCCCGGATGTGTGGACTCCTTCAAGATTAGAGTCATTTGCATTTCTATTGGCTGCAAAGGAAGCAATCCTCACAGCGGGGGGTTTGTAAGGTGTAACTATTCCCAGCAGGTGTCCTAATTGCCCTAAAGAGGCAATTAAGGAAACTGCTTTCCTAAAAGAGACCGCTGTCACAGGGGAAGAAGAGGAACTTGCAGGTAGGAAGCACATGTAGTTAGCGATATCCACACATACCTGCAGCAGCCTCCCAGACTTTCTGTTCTAACACACGACCGGTTTTGCCGTCGGAATAAACTCTGAAGGTTTCTCCGGCAGAATTCCATTCAAGCTGTCTTGCCTACACACGGTCAAACCAAAGTCTGACCGTCTAGAACGCGGTGACGTACAACACGTACAACAGGACTAGAAAAAGGAAGTTCATATAGCCAGTAACCAATAGTTTCCGTCTCGTACTTGCTTCAGAGCATGCGTCGTTTTTGGTCCGTCGGAACAGCATACAGACGGGCAGTTTTCCCAATAGGAATTGGTTCCGTCGGAAATATTTAGAACATGTTCTATTTCTAGGTCCGTCAGAATTTTTCAAAAAAAAAAGTCAGATGAGGCCTACACACGATCGGAATAGACGATGAAAAGCTTCCGTCTGACTTTTTCTGTCGGACATTCTGCTCGTGTGTACACGGCTTTAGTGGTCTATCAACTGCTCCATTTTATTAAATGTATCTTATAATAATTTATTTATATATATATTTTTTTTGTGTCTTGATAAAAAAAAATCTAGGTAGGACTCGCTACAATTGCTGGGAGCCTATTCCAAGCTTCAACTACTCTTTTGCTAAAATAATACTTTCTAGGATTAAGCTATGTAGTGTAAGGGCCTCCCTAATTGCATACAAATTGAAAGTGTTTAGATTTTACCCTCCTATCATATGGTTTTGGTAAAGCTAAAGGAAAGTTGTACAAGAAAATTGTATAAAGTATGGTCAGCCTTAGTTTTGAACTTTCCTCTTGGTAGTTTAATGTCCTCATGTTCATAAACTTGGCTTCATATTGTCACAGATGATCATCGAGCTGTTCTGCTAGGCTAAGCTTTTGCACTACTGGTATGAAAGTGCTTACTTCCTGCACATTCCTATTGGCCATTGAGGCTGCCCATCATTATGATGGGCCAGTAGGCAAGTATGGGGGCTTGTGTTCTAAATTAGTTTTACAAAGTGTGCGATGTGTTCTACAAGTGGTGCCTGGGCCGCATATACTGAAGATACAATCTGCATACTTTGTATAGTGCTTGGCTGGTACTAAAACAAGCATTTTGTCATAGGAGACTAATCTTTTTCCTGGCAAAAGTTGGCACTGCCTGCTTTGAAGGCATGGGGTGGCATTTATTCCATTGCAGTGCCCGATAGGTTGTGGTGTCTATCTGTGGGAGTCCACATTAAAGAATGGGATGTGGGCTAAGAAGGGTAATGCTAGGTGCACGCTAGAAGGTTTTTTTTAAGGTTTATTTATTTATTTATTTTTTTTTGTTCAACCCAGTGGACTGAGTGGAAAAAAACCCCGAGCAACGTTGATGCGGTGATCACTCCCACTGTGCATTTGTATTCTGAGTGGGTACTGCCCCCGCCCACCAGAACACTCTGATCAGGGCTGATAGCCATTGGCTGCCGGCACTGATCAGTTGCTGGTTTTCCAGCATAACCCTTCGAAAGAAGCCGGTCAGGCTGCTGTACACACTGGCTGAATGTTGGCCGATTTTCTGTTGAACCGCCCGATGCCAGCCGATATTCGATCGCTGTGTTCCAGCCTTAAAAGTGCAGAATCCCAACGGATATGACCTAAATACAGACCAATATTTAGGAAAGACTGCCTTAGGATATAACTGCCGTCTTGTACCCATGACCCCTCTGAGATTGGAAGAGCTTTTAAAATTCATGTCCTCTACTGTTAATGAAGACACATTCCTTCATCAGGACCAAATTCCTGCTCACTTACTGAAGGTGACCTTAAATGTCAGTAAACAGAAGAGAAACAGTGTGGGCCAGTTGTTAGTGCGTTGGGTTTAAAATGAATTTCATGACAGTACATGCCTTGCTGTGTGTTTGCGGTAACGCATGGTAAAACTCATGTGGTGCAATGCAGCAGTCTGAATAAGCCCTTCGTTTTTTTCGTTTATACCACCTGAACGTTTTATTCCTCATGTAATCTGACCAGATTCTTCTGGTGCACAACGTGAAAATGAGAAAAAATTTTTTAAAAATCTGTCAGTTCAGGTAGCCTTTTCAATGTCTAGTTATGGCATAATTGTCAAATGCACTGCTTTTTGCAGGACAGGGCCTCTAATTTGCAAAGTTTCCCATGAACCCCCAATGCCTCATGGAACATTGTGCTAGGCAGCTATTGTAAGTTGTCATGGAAAGTGGCTCTCTGAGCCAGATCATACAAGATTCGGATCTCGGACGGTTTAGCAGGAACCGGCTGAGATTTGAACCGTGTATGGGCAGACTGAATGTACCAAGTTGATCGATCAACTTTGGTACAACCAGTATGCCGGGTTTTACCAACGATTATTGCTAGTGGCTGCTACAGCTGCTAGCAATAATCACTGTCTTCTCCGCCGGGAGAAGACAATGGCCCCGCAGGAGGGATTCCCGCATTAACATTGTCTGTGTTGCAGGAAAGAAATTTGCTCCGTGTATGGCTGGCCTAGGTGTCATGGCCGTTTTTCCCTAATGGGATGAAAAGGCGACCTTCCAATTTTTCCTGCAATGTTGGCAACTATGGTATGAATGTGTTCAAACTGTTTGAGCTGTAGGATTAAGGGATCAGCTGGGATCAATTACTGGCAGATCTCAGGAGTAGAGATGAGCTCAGGCTGTTCGGATGCTCTTTCGAATCCACCCAGGAAGCTGTCGCCTGTAATGGACCAATCATCTTTGGTCGAGGCCTTCGCCCTGCAGCCGTGTGTATACTTGCCCCTTGTATATGTACAGCTGGGGGGTGAGGAATGCCCATTACAGGCAACAGCTTCATGCTGGGCTTGGCTATATGGGTTTGGAAGAGCATCTAAACGCGCCCAACCTTTATCGTTAATCAGGAGCCCCTATACCCCTAATGTGGACGTTTGCCCAGTCGTAGTGTGCTGTTTCTCTAATGTTTGTTTAGAAAAATGTTGGTGCTCTCATCATGAATTCTTGGGCAGCAGATGAGGACATCAATATTCAAAGGCCATTCCAATCCTAAAAAGACCATGTACACAAGACAGCAGTTATATCGTAAGGCAGTCTTTCTTAAATACTGGTCGATGTTTAGGTCATTGCTGTCTGTTGGGATTCAGCAGTCTTGCCTAATGTGGATATCTTCCCAGTCACAATGTGCATGTTGCTGTAACTTTTTGTTTACAAAATTTTTGGTGCTCACATCATGAATTCTTAGGCCGCCACCACTGGATGTCTGAAGGTAGTGCCTATAATGTCTTCAGAAATTAAGGACCTGCCTATAGAATGGGGCACAAAATGGATGCCTGAAGCCATTTTGTTCATCGTAAAGAAATAACTTGTGCATGATAACTGCGGAATTGGAGAATTTTTTTTTTTTTTTCCACTGAGCCAAATACCAGATTAACAAAGTCCTTTTTATTATCCATGAAATTAAGATAACATTTCTTCACTATCCCATTGCTGCATGAGGTGTCTTATTGCTATGCTCTGTCCTCTTGTTAATCACGTCCTGTGACTAATCCCTTCTATCGGGAGGGGTTAAGATTTTGGTGGGGGCAGGAAGCTGGAGTTCCCTCATTCAACCCTGAGGGGGTCAGCTGCCTTCATTCTCCCCCTGTACTGTCATCTGGAAATTATTATGGAGGCCTGAGGGCAGACAGGAGGGGATGAAAGGGGGGTTCTTGGTTCCGGCTTCCATCCTTTCCTGAGAGGGCCCACACACAGAGGCACCTAATAGGTCATATTATGCTGGCCGGTGTACAACAAACACCCACCTTAACCCTTTCAGTGCTGTGCGCCTGCAACAAAGGACATGCAATCATGTTTATTTACTTTGCTTTGTTCGTTAAAACTATGTGCACATAGTTTAGCAGTAGGCTTTCTCTATCAAAGTGTATGTTGGCCTTAAACCTGATTCCTGCATATAAAATTCTAAGGTAGGACAGTTGGACTTTGGTTGCTATTGGCAGCACCATTATC
This sequence comes from Aquarana catesbeiana, assembly GCF_042186555.1. Classification (NCBI taxonomy): domain Eukaryota; kingdom Metazoa; phylum Chordata; class Amphibia; order Anura; family Ranidae; genus Aquarana; species Aquarana catesbeiana. The sequence goes on along the minus strand of NC_133329.1, from coordinate 104,354,380 downwards.
ACTTGCTTCAAACATCTTGATAAGAGACCCACAGTACAAACTGCACTACCCCCCAGCAAGAAATCGGGAATCCGTTTTAATAATGCCACTAGCCTAAGCTAATGTGACCCTGGGGATGTGGGGTACAAACTGAGCCTGTTGATACATAGAAGACATAAGGGGGTTGATTTACTAAAACTGGAGAGTGCAAAATCTGGTGCAGCCGTGCATGGTAGCCAATCCGCTTCTAACTTCACCTTGTTCAATTAAGCGATGACAAAAAAAAAACACCTGGAAGCTGATTTTTTTTCTATGCAGAGTTGCACCAGATTTTGCACTCTCCAGTTTTAGGAAATCAACCGCAAGGTGTCTATTCTCACCTATGCTTCTGTCCACCACTGCCAAGATCTGATGCTGGTACTCCCAAAATTCCTAACTTTTCCAGCTCCCGTGCAATGGTGTACAGGCATTGAACATTGCACAGTGCCACATTGCACATACCTTGAAGTACCAGGCATTTGAGGGCACTGTAGATGGGGTTTAGGCAGAAATAGGAGTAGATTTGCTAGTCAGTGGTAGTTTTTTTTTTTTTTTTCCCTCCCTTTACAAAACATTATCTTCAGGGAGACTGACACCACCCTGGGGGACATTATACCATCAGTGCCCTGTAAAAGGTTTACTATTATCTGTCAGGGGATGTGTAGGAACTGCGCTCTTGAAGGTTTTGAGCACCAGGGTGTGTCAGATGGCAGGTTCCTTGCTGGATCCAGTGGTTCTCCCCACCAACTATCTATGTCACTACTGTATTAAAGTTGGCAATACATCAGTAATTTCTTTAACATTTTTAACAAAGTCTAAAAATTGCTCTTCGGAGCATTCTTTCTTGCCATCACAAAGTCAACTCGTTTATTTTGAAAGCCTTCAAATTCTGTCCAGACCTGCTGTTTTAATGGAATCCCAGATGTATTAAACAGATTTCATGATATGTACGTCCCTTATTTATTTATTTTTTCTGCTCGTAAACCACATTAACAGTTAAAATTTTGGTCATTTGGAAAATGTTTTATGTTTATAACCCCTTTAAGAAGACACGGAATGGTAGACAACAGCTAATCTAGCAGGGCTAAGGAATGGTACCTTTTAGAAATATGAAGTGGTTAAGCAGTCTCTTGCATAGACTATGTGGATGAAGGTATAATCCCACCTATTGAACCAATCCATCATTGTCCATATCAGGAAGATCTCTCAACCACTTGCTTAATGGGAGGGGTGGGGAACTTTTTTGGGTCTGTGTTCTGGACAGGGGTTTCCAAAGGGAGCCCAACTGGGACGCAAAGACATGGCAGTACTGCAGGTAATAGAATGTATAAAAATCCATGAGATTTGTGCTTTCGGAGCTTTTTTTTTTTTGTCATGAGGGGGTCAGATTGATCAATATCTCCTAATGTATTAATACTTTAGGAGGCCCATAAAGCTGGGCCATGGAGCTCTATAAAAGTATGGTAGATGTTGGACCACAAAGGAATATAAGGGAGGAAGTTAGTGCCTTTTGGGTAGAGTTATTGTTAAATCTGATACCAAGCCTTCAGTATGGATTTCATAGGGGAAGTAAGGGTATAAGGCACCCAACAACCCCTATGGCTCAGATAATACAGAGCCTCATAGGACCCTAAGGCAGGCCATACATGGGTCGAAGTTCGAAAGAACTTTCTTTAGAAAATCTTATCTAAGAATTTTCGTTTGAATTTCGCCCCATTAGTCGGCTGCAGCAACAGTCGACTAACGTTCTTCTAACACACATACTAACGCTATAGGAGCCCATGATTTCCAATGAGTACCATTCATATCTGAATCTTCAAGTTGCACCGACTTCAAAGTAGTCCCTGTACTACTTTGATCCGACTTTGATGCGAGTTGAGGTCCATAGACCTCAAGTTTACACAGGCATTCCCTGAAATCGCGGCAAAATCTCGCTACTTTGAAGTCGCAGTAGTGTGAAAGGGGCCTAAAATTTTGTGTGAAGAAGCCCTAAGAAAGTTGACTCCAACACTGTATCAGCATCACAGGTATCCTGCATCAGCAACTAACATCCTTCTTTAACTTTTTTGTTTCAGCCTCGCCAATATCCCCCTGACTCCTGAGACACAGCGAGACCAGGAAAGGCGAATACGCCGCGAAATCGCCAACAGCAATGAGCGACGTCGAATGCAAAGTATAAATGCTGGTTTCCAGTCTCTGAAAACTCTAATCCCTCATACAGATGGGGAGAAACTAAGCAAGGTCAGTGGAGGGGTCACTATCGGGGGGGGGGGGGGGGGGTGAAACTATATTTGGAAATTCTGTAAATGATGCAATACCTCAGTGATGTGTAGTATGTGCTTTTTATATACATGCTCGTTTCAGGAAATTAGGTCTGTGGTTGTTAACTCCTGAAGGATATTTTGTGCATGATTTGCCTTGATAAGGGCAGTTTAACCGGACTGAGCCTCTTTTTGAGATGTGTTTACAAGTTAAAAACAGTTTGGTTTTTTTGCTAGAAAATTACTTAGAACCCCCAAACGTTATAAATTTTTTTCAAACGTCCTAGAGAATAAAATGGCAGTCATTGCAATACTTTCTGTCACACCGCAGCGGTCTTACAAGCGCACTTTTTTTGGAAATAATACACTTTTTTTTAATTTAAAAAAATAAGACAACAGTAAAGTTAGCCCGATTTATTTTATATTGTGAAAGATAATGTTATGCCGAGTAAATTGATACCCAACATGTCACGCTTCAAAATTGCGCCCACTCGTGGAATGGCGACAAACTTTTACCCTTAAAAAATCTCCATAGGCGACGTTTAAAAAATTCTACAGGTTGCATGTTTTAAGTCAGAGGAGGTCTAGGGCTAGAATTATTGCTCTCGCTCTACCGATCGCGGAGATACCTCACATGTGTGGCTTGAACACCGTTTTCATATGCGGACGCTCCTCAGGTATGCGTTCGCTTCTGCATGCGAGCTCCACGGACGGGGCGCGTTTAAAAAGAAATTTTTTTTTTTTTCTTCTTTTACCTTTTATTTTTTATTTTTACACTGTTTTAAAAAAAATTTCCACTTTTATTCTTAATACAAGGAATGTAAACATCCCTTGTAATATAAAAAAAGCATGACAGGACCTCTTAAATATGAGATCTGGGGTCAAAAAGACCTTAGATCTCATATTTACACTTACATGTAATAATAAAAAAAAAAAATTTGTCATTTAAAAAAAAAAAAAAAAATGGCCCTTTTAAGAGCTGTGGGCGGAAGTGACGTTTTGACCTCGCTTCCGCCCTGCATTGTTATGGAGACGGGTGGGGGCCATCTTCCCCTCACTCATCTCCATGCCCACCCAGGGCGAAGATCCGATTGCCTCTGCCGCAGTCGACGGATCCGGTAAGCGGCGGAGGGCACCGGAGCACAGCGGCCCATAAAAGTGATCTTGCGGCGAGACCACTCTTATCAGAAACCAGACCGCCGGCCAAATACGAGGATACTGGGGTTATGACAGCTAGCTGCTGCCATAACAACGATATCCCCCTTCAAAGTAAGGACGTATATCGGCGTATGGCGGTCCGGAAGTGGTTAATTGTGTTATTTAGATATGGGAGATGACCATTTGTATCTGATATGGTTATGTAATATAACTGCTGCAGATTCAGAAATTCATACATTTTTGCTCCTGTACTTCCACTGGCAGAAACGTATATAAATATAAATCTATGGAAGGGTTGCTGGATTTTCTTACTGGCTTCTCTCAGGGTAGAGTAGAATTGAAGTCAGTACTAGTTGCAGGCTTATTACTTCTCTTCCATTCATTGAGCCTAGGTTCACATTGCTGCGGGTTTAGAAATCGTGTGAGTTCAGCTGAATTCGCATGATTTCAACCCAGCAATGCAGTCCGACTTCGGGGGCGATTTGACAGACATCTGTGTGCGTTCTTGCACAGATTTCTATGCAAATTGCCCCCCGAAGTCGCCAAAAGTGGTACAGGAACTGCTTTTGGGAATCGCTGCGGTGCTGCACCGATGCGGACGGTGTAATTGCCGGCAATAGCCACCGATTTGACATGTCAAATCGTACCAATGTGAACCTAGGCTGAAGGACACAGCAGATCTTCATGATGGATGGGTTTGATGTCGCCACCTGCAGGAGACATCCATCATGAAGATCTGTGTCCTTCAATGACCTCACAGGAAAGGATTTTATGGTGAATATAAAAAAAATCTAATTTTGTCTTCTATTCATTGAAGGGCACAGTAAATCTTCATGACGGATGTCTCCTGTAGGTGGCAACATCAAGCCTATCTGTCATGAAGATCTGCTGTGTCCTTCAGGAAGGATTTTATTGTGAGAACAAAAATCGCATACCTGTACATCATTCTGCTTCAAGTGGTTGTACCAGGGTGATGCCTGCAGCTGCAGGCATCACTCCAGTACCATTGTTAGAGCTGACAGTCGGCTTTCTTGTGATCACAATGGATGAGGCTAAGCAGCCGCTTGATTCTTATCACAAGCAGCAGGAGGGGACGTCGTCTTTGATTGGATCTCGGATCTAGTAACCCAGAAGCATCGTCACTTCCGATTTACTGGAGCCTTAAAGGAGCCAGATTTAGAAAAAATGTCAGTATTCAAAACAGCCAAACATGGCGTTTTTGAATGCTTTTACGTGCAAAGGAGGGATTTCCGCAGAAGTGAACGCATACGTAATTTGCGCCCGCAAATGTAAACCGTGTTCAAATCACACATGTGAGGTATCCTAGCGATCATTAGAGCGAGAGCAAATAATGGGATCAGAGGCTGAAAACTGATGTACAATATAATGATAATAAATTAAAATAAATACAAACAGACTATAGACTTGGATAAAAATGGCCGTGGTCCTTTATTATTGGCATAATAAAAATTACCAATTAGCTCACTAAAATCATACAAAAACAATAATAGTTCAGCCATCAAAGCTCGAACTATATTCAAACAATTAAAACCAAATAGTTCAGCCATTAAAGCTCGAACACTATATATATATATATATATATATATATATATATATATATATATATATATATATATATATATATATATATACGTCTTTAACGTTAAAACACCATACCCCCTTACAGCAGAAAGGACCAGCCACATAAAAAGAACCACGACATAGGGAGGGAGGGATGCTTCTTCTTGAAGTGCTGCCGTTGGTCTGATGACCGTTAATATTCTTCTTTCTTCTTATTGGTACTTCTAGTCACCTGACCTTTCTTAGAAGCTTCCAGAATTTTTTAATAAAGTTAACTGATCAATAACTGCCTATTTGTTTCAGTCCCTGTTCCCATAGGCAGGGGTCACTAATGAGCTTCTCCTGCCTTTCATTCTAGCACTAGACCTCCTCTGTAACTCTAAACTGGTAACCGTAAAAAAAAATTTAAAGCGCTGCCTGTCTATCGAAATTCCATGAGAGCACGCAATTTTAAAGGATGACATTTTAGGGAACTATTTACTCGGCGAAACATCATCTTTCACATAATACCAAAAAATTGGGCTAACTTTACTGTGTTTTGATTTTTGTTTTGTTTTTTATTCATAAGTGTATTTTTTCCCCAAAAATTGCGTTTGAAAGTATGCTGCGCAAATACA